>NW_017537246.1:59567-63735 GCF_001853355.1 Bactrocera latifrons | reverse complement strand
TATAAATAATTTTGAAATTTTAGAATATTTTCAAACAACTAATAAACTGTTAAAATTAGATAATATAAATATTTTAGCAGAACGGAACAAGAACAGCACAGTCTATTAATTTTCTTGGTACATAATTTTAATCTGGGGAATACTTTTCATAACTTCCTTAATACTAAAATTAAAAAAATCTCGCAAAATCCCCGAACCAATTGAAAATACGCAATTTCAAGAAATAATTCTCTTTTGGACAAAATATATAAATTAACACAAAATAATAGTGAATCGGGGACGATTCATTTTGGGAAGGGGGAGTTAACGATAACCTCCGCTTAGAAACCTTACCATAACTGTAAATAAAATTGAATCTTTGCATTTTGCAATTACGCTTGAAAATCTTAATTAACATTTTTGATTATTTAAGAATTCAATATGCTTTTTCCGTTCTCAATCCAATARTCCATTATGATCAAAACAATATCGCTCGCCCTCACAAGAAGGCGAGTAACAATAACAATCGTAAAGAAAACAGAACGCTTACCGTTCTGCTGGAATTTGCTGTCAAAGCTAATATTGTAATTTCTTTGTTCTGGATTCAATCAAGCTGATGTTTACACTTCAGCTTTAGCTCTAACTTTAAGTAAATAAGTCAAACCGCCAAGAGTTTTGGGTCATAGTACCTATGCCCCTTTTTTTTGTTTCTTTCAGTTCCTTTTCGTCTTATGTATGTGCAGCGCTGTCCCTGTTGATTTGTAGTCTTTCTCTTTGCTGTTTGGTGGTGTAGTCTTCCGTGGTTATGTATACTAGTTGTGTTTTGTGTATATGTTGTTACACCACGCCCGTTTGTTATTTTAGTTTTAATGTTTGTATGTTTTTTAAACTTTGTAATTATAAAGCGCCCGTTTTTGGTGTTAGTAAGTTTTGCCTGTTTTTTTTTTTTTTTTGTTGTGGTTTTTATTTTATTTCGCGCCCGGTTTTGTTTTTTTCCTTTTTTTCTCACTGTTTCTTTATGTTTCAATTCCTTGTATGTATCTTTTCACGTCACTTTCTATTTTCCGTGTGATTCTGGGGTTTCTTTTTTCACTGTAACTTTGTTCTTTAAATGTATTTGTTCACTTTAACCTTGGTCATCATATGTTCACTTAAATTTTTAATTTTATTTTATTTTAATTTAAATTTTTTGTAGCTTAGGTGCCTTTCCGAAAGGCTCGAAGGACCATTTGTTCACGCGTTACACTAGTATACTTACGTGAGATCGATAATTATGTCAAATAAAAAGCACTAATCTCTCTATCACACACTTTTTATAAAGTATTTATTAGGATTAGTTAAACAATTGTGTATATGTATATTTTTTGGTTTTCTTCGAAACCCACTGCTGGACACTGTTGGCGAACTCGGTGCTTCACGTCACTCCCGTCACTTGGTGTTTTAATAAAAAGAAAAGAAAAGTGCGGTGGTTGGTGCGGATAACAAAAAAGTTTGCGGTCGAACGTCTTGCTTCACGGATGAAAACGGTAAGAGAGTGATCCCGGTCGGATCAATCCCTTATAATAGTTTCAATGATGAATATTGGATGATTACGAATCTGTAGATGTACATTTCTTTACATTGAAATTAGCATTATATTTCCCATATAACACCGAAAATGCTCAATTCTGCTATCTTCGAGTCCCCTGCTGCAAAACTCTGGTGAAACACGCTCAAAATTTGTCTATGGTGAAACTCCTTCATCTACGATATCTAAAACGTGAACCTTCCCWATGATAAACGTTCTCTGGATATATAGTACGTTACGAGAAGCATTGCGTTGATGAGATATTCAAGGAACACAAGGTACGCGTAGAAGATATAACCTACGAGAAGTTGACATATCGAAAGAAGGCAAGCTGCGAGAGGAAATGACTTGATATTATAATTCAAACACCAAGCATTGAAGTAACTTATCTTGGGACTACATGGATCGAAGGCTCACATGGTGAAAACATATAGCGATTAAAATAACTTGCATGAAGTTAAGAGCAGCAAATTTAAATTCGCTTTTAAACAAAAATTCTAAACTTAGTCTAGACATCAAAGTCTTGTTATACAATGTAATCATAAAACCGATTTGGATGTATGACATTTAATTGAGGGGTACGACCTGTGCAACCAACATTGATATAATGTAAAGGTTTCAATCTAAAATGCAATCTCGGGTTCACCATAGCACATGCGTAATGAAAACATACATACATAAAGAGCTTGGTATTCCTATGGTAAAGAGGAGATAGAGGACAGCTGAATGAGATATATTTCTAAACTTGGCGAACATCCAAATCCATTGGCTAATGCATTGGTAAATTCCTGCAACCAAAGACGTTTAAAAAGAAGTTATCTACCAGCCTACCAGAGAGCAACGTTCTGGCAAAAAGGTTCAACCACATTCTTGAATTTCTTTAGTTATAAATAGAGTTAATATTTTAAAACTTTTTGGTAGGTTTTCCCAGGCAGATCCAATAAATAAAGAAATATTGAAAAAAAAAACAATCGCAAATACATTAAATACAAAAAACTCCAATCTCATAAAACCGCAAAATATGGTTTCTCACCGTACTCACCTTAAAACCAAAGTCGGTTTCAGCATTTGCAGCTTGTATTCTGCGACTCTATTGGAGAGCGTKGCCACGCCCACTTGTTTTAAATTTTTTGTCTACAAGTACTCTTTCTAGGGCAATCACTTGTACTAAATTACAGTTGTATATCTTATTGATTTTCGGTTAGAGGCGATTTGTGTTCGTGGCAGTAATCCAACTACGGCCATCTACGAGCATGTATCTTTATACTAGGGAACGTGGATACCAAATTTTCAGCAATATACCTCAATTTTTAATCAAGTTAGCTTGCACGGGCGGACGGACAGACAGTCAACCGGGTTTCTACTTTCTCGTCACCCTGATTTGAAAAAGAGATAAAATATATATATTATATAGATATATAATCCTATATCTATCTCATTTAGTTTTAGATGATACGTACAACCGTTAGGTGAAGAGAGTACCTTGGTTGTAATTGGATTGGCTTGAGAGTAATTGGTTGCAAGAGTATAACAAGCTCAGGTGAAGTAAGTCACTTCACAAATTTTATAATCATTATAGGCACTATGAAGACATTTTTACAGATTTCGTTGATACTTTTATATACCAACAGTACTACCACAAAAAAAATTGTCAAAAAAAGAGAAAATTACATTCTTGTAGAGAAAGAAGATTAAGCAATTTTTGAAAATGACGTGTCAATATACCACTTAACAAATTTAACTTTATTAGAAAATATAATAGAAAAATGTAAAACTAATGAAGATATAATAGTAATTGACAGTTTAAGTGGCGACTTTGAAATACAAAAACAATACTAAATATAATATTTGTAAGTTATATTCCTTTCATAAAAAGATGGAAAATTACTTATGGAAAATGAAATAATAAAATAAGAATACAAATTTTATTCAAAAGAAAGATTTTGTAAAAAAGAGTTAAGTAATGCATTTTGTATAATAAAAAGAAATAATACTTGCTTATCAGATATACTATATTATATTCTAAAATAAACATGTTCACATGCATACAATTGCCGGAGTATATTTAATAACATTTAAAGATATTGTTATGATATAAAATGATATAAATATTTAAAAAAAGGAAAATTTAAGTAATTGTTTGTAAAATAAACAGCAAATATTGATTTAAAATTTATTTGATTTGTAAGATCAAACATTGAACTCAAAAAAAATATTTAAATTCTTACCGCTGGTGTGGGAAAAATAAAGATCTTTCTTGAGCTGAGAATATATTTATTCTATATATTTTGGATTTTCATTGCTTATATACTACTATATTACGAATCTTATCTCATAGATGTATTGCAGCATATTCCTTGCCAACCAAAATGAGCGGGTAAAAAACCAGTGACACAATAGGTAGTAAAGTGGGTAAAGATTGCGATAGCCCGCGTGAAGATTATACCTACTTTTTCCCCCACACATATGTATGTGGGATCATACATCTCTGTTGCGCTCATTCAGCAGTGTCATTTAAAAAAGTATATCTGCCCTGCTCTAATATCCCCAATCGACGGCTGATGCAGGGTTGCATTTTTTGATTCCTACTTTAAAAACTTCTTAAAATTTCAAACAAAACTT
>NW_017537246.1:54267-59545 GCF_001853355.1 Bactrocera latifrons | reverse complement strand
GAAGGTCTGTCGTCGAAAATTGCGATAAAATCACTGAATTGGTCGAAAGAGACCGGCATAGGAGCAGCCGTAGCATCGGTCAAAAGCTGGGCATGAGTCATCAAAAAAAATTTTATGAACAATTGAAAATTCAATAAAAATACCGCAAGTCTTTTTTGACAACCAAATTACAACGATAATAATATATATATAAATCGCACCTTTTATCATTTAAAACTTTCATACGCAACTATCCTGCAGATATGCACATACATATAGAAGTACAAATCAATTTCAAATCAAGATATTATCATTGCTCTACATAGGCCGCGTGAAGATTCTACACACTCACACTCACGTACGTATATATGTGATCATACATCTTTGTTGCGCTCATTCAGCAGTGTCATATAAAAAAGTATATTTGGCCTGCTCTAATATCCCCAATCGACTGATGTGCAGGGTTGAATTTTTTAATTCCTACTTTAAAAATTTCTTAAAATTTCAAACAAAACCTTTTAATATTTAAATTATTAATTTTATTAGTTTTAATTCATATTTACATACATTTTATTATAATTAAATAAATTAAAGCTAACATTGTTATTTATACAATATATTTAATTAAAAATACAAATACCTGAAATACAATTAAATAAATTAAAGCTAACATAGTTATTTACACAATATATTTAATTAAAAATACAAATACCTGAAATACAATAAAGGTTATTAAAGTCTAAAAATATATAATAATTACAATGAGTTTGTAATATCTAAAAGAAAAAGAATGAGTAATTGCATAAAATGATAATAATATCTTAAAAAAAAGATTAATCTGAAAAAATGAAATATATTAAATACAAATAGAATTTACTCTGAGAGCAAAGATTAATTAAATAAAAATTATAGTAGCAACTAAAAGAAAAGATAAATATTATTTGATCATTTTAAATATAAAACAAACATTTGTTTTCACATTATTATATTGGATTGTGCAGGCCGCCTTAAACGCATAAAATACATACTTATGTACATATGTATGTAATTATTTTTTCGTATTATATTTGGACTGCGCAATCCAATTTAAAACAACATACACTTTTTTCACATACTTACTTAACAATTGATATTTGCTGCTTTTGATGATATTGCTGGTGCTGCTTTTCAATGCTATAAAAACAAATGAAGTAATTATTTACAAATTATTTAAAAAAAAATCACATAAAAAGGATGGAAACATGTTGAACTGTCTTTTCATGTCTGACGAGGCCCATTTCGATTTAAACGGCAACATAAACAAACAAAATTGTCGAATATGCAGTGCTTCCATCCCACAGATACTCCATGAGACGGAATTGCATCCACTTCGTGTCACAGTGTGGTGTATAGTTTCATCACGATGCATTGTCGGGCCCTACTTCTTCGAAGAAAACGGTCACACCGTTACGGTTACTGGAGACCGTTACTTGAGCATGTTGAGAGAGTTTTTCTATCCAGAATTACGCCGAATAAGAATTTCAATTCTGTGTGGTTTTAGCAAGATGGTGCAGCTACTCACATAGCCCAACCTGTTATGACAGAATTGCGACGAAAATTTCCCAATAAGCTGATATCCAGAAACTCCCCATTCCGTTGGCCACCCAGGTCGCCTGACCTTACTGCACCTGACTTTTTCTTGTGGGGTTATTACAAACAGGAAGTCTGTAAAGCAAAACCAACAAATTTGAATGAAATAAGGCAATCCATTCGAGAAACRATTGCGGCTATTCCTCTCTCAACTCTCCAAGCTCCAATTCTTTGGTAAGATGCCGCACATGCATCAACGAGCAGGGGGGCATTTAAATTTCATTATTTTTGAAACTAATTAGTCTATATTTAATAAAATTGAATGAGCTTTCACATGAATAAAAGGAAAATGAATTTCATACACTGAAAAAAAAAAAAAATTATTTGAGTTTCTTAATGTAGCAAAATTCATCAGCCACTCTAATAACACAGAGTAATACGCACCCTCACAAGTAATTTAAACGTGTAAAGCTGTGTCTTTTGTTTGTTCTTTATTATATTAAAAGCTCCTCATACAACAGCTTTTCTGTAAAAATAAAACAAAAGGAGACAAACTGATTGCGAACGCGTCACCGCTTATGGAAAACGATGCATGTAAAAGTATAAATATATAAGTTTGATAACATGAATGTTGACATTTGTTTATTCGTTGCGAAAATTCGAGTTAAAAAAAAAGAAGAAATTCGGTACGTGTATGTACAAAGATTTGACTAAACTTAATTTTATGATACATTTTAACCGCACACAATTAGCGAAAGATATATATTCATAATTTGAAAAGTTGAGTAAACGAAACATATTTTAATATGAAAAAAAAATATCAATTTCAGTGCTTATACSAGCCGAGAAAAAAGGCTTTTAATCACAGTGCTTCTAAATTTGCCGAAATATAATATATTGATGTGAGGTCTGATTGCGATTCCCATGTGGAACGGTTTAGCGGACTTGCCTCTAGCATTGTACTTGATATAGGAGTAGATTTCTTTAGATTATTCAAAAATTCGAACAAGTTATTATTGCCAATTTTAGCGTTCGTCGTGGATTTTTCAAACGAATTGCATTTTACAGTAGCTTATTTTTCTGGAACTGAAAAGCCCTGGAATATCCAAGATTTCCTATAAGACTTTAGTGAAGAACTAGCTTATTATTCTTCAGGTAGGTTCGTAATACCCAACGATTACCACACTCCCGCCCAACCGGAGGCGCAATCCCCAAACGAGCGGAATTAGCCGAGTCATAAAAGGCAAGAGAGTTTTAAGTGTTACGATCTTAAGCTGCCCAGCTCCAGAACCAAAAATTTCGTGACATATACGGCTGAATGGTTCGTTTAACTCAAAAATTGTTTTAAAAAATTTTAAAAGTAGTACCTGGTAGAACGCTAAGAGAGATAGGCTACAGACTGAGCCATTCATGAGTTTTACATGAAATATTGTACCAAACATTTCCCTAAGACTAACGAGGTGATTTTTAAGTTTTAAACGGTTAGTGTAAGAAGGAAGGCTTAATCGGCAATGCAAAAAGTAAAAATTGTTTTTGAACGGACTCTAACTTCTCCGAATGTACTTGATATCTAGGGTTCCAAGCCACAGAAGCATACTCTAATATAGGCCTCACCAAAGATGTAAAAAGAAAATTTTGTAATAGCGGATCTCTAAATTCTTTAGACCAACGTTTAAAAAACCAAACGCCTTTAGCTTTAAAACCCGTGGAAGATGCTTGAAGATTAAAATTGAGTTTGGGGTCCATAGTTACTGCCAGATTAACAAAACTGTATACTTGCTCCAACTTAAAGTTTTATTTTACGTATGAAGAACGAATCCACGTGAAAAGCACATCATAAAGCACCCTAAGAAACTAAGTTGTTTATTTCTGTTTGCAACTGATATCTTTCACTATTTGAAGTATATGATTTAAAAAGTTTTACATCGTCGGCTTATAATTAAACTCTCCAATACTTAATAACAGATGATATGTCACTAAAAAATAAACAGAACAAAACTGGAGCAGGGAATGCCTGAAGGAACATTGATTAGGTCAGTAAAAGTATCGTTACATACGACTAGTTAAATTCTATTACTAAAATAAGAAGCAACCCATTTAAGAAATATTGGTTGAAAACCAAGATCAAGTTTAATCAAAAGAATTGAAAGGTTTACTTTATCAAACATATACATATATAACATCAGTATACTTATTCTCCCTAAAGCCCGATCTCCGGACCGAGATGTAGAAGTTTACAAAAAATCAGCAATTGGAAAGCAACAGAAATTAGGCAGCTTTTATTGTATATAGCCACCTTTGTCCTAAAAGATTGTGTTTATGTGACTTCCTGGTATCTCGCCCCACAACACAACATTCATCACACACAACATACAGCATCACACCATACAACCCCAAGCAACAAACACTACCATATCACAACATACATCGCACCAACTACATTACACACCAACCAACGATTGTTTTCACCACCCAACCGATCAAATAAGATTGGTCAGATCGGGGTACCCCGAATTCGATTCCTGCGCCCGTAAAATATACACACGTCAGCAGCTTTTCAACGGTTGATTCGCGTTAATTTAATAATGTGGTCAAAAATTGGAAAAACCCTTTCTATCGTGTGTGCGGTTGTGCACTAGCAGCACAGCAGTGAATATATGTAAATGAAAAAAATTATATATTTAATAAAAAATATAAAACATTGTGAGCCAGATTTAAGTGTCAAACTATTGAATTTTTGTCCGGAAATATATGTAGGTTGTTGAATTTTTACCTTTTTACTTTAAAATTATAAATCTTTCACTTAAACACAAACAAAAGGGTATAGATAATCAAAGGCTAAAAGTAAGAATACAACAAGTGGTCTTTCGATCCTCTTAGACAGGCACCTAAGATTATTAAAAGAACCCACCAAGTGATGGAAAAGTGCAAGAAACAAAGTGCATGTGAAACAATACTACAGAACACATGACACAAAAAAAAAAAAAAAAAAAAAAAAAAAAAAAAAAAAAAAAAATAAATAAATAAATACGTACTTAAACATATATTAAGTCATCAAATCTCTGAAACAGGCGCGAAACCAACTACAACAAAACAAATAGAAAAAAAAACTAAAAATCAAATACGAGCGCGGTAAAAAACCAAATAAGCGAAAAACAAAAAACAAAATCAACCCCAAAACATACGGCAGAGCAGATGAGGAGTTATAAGCAACGTGGGAAGAGAACAAAAACTCAACACGGGAAACATCAAACAAGGAAAAAAACCAAGAGGACAGAACGAGAAGAAAGAAGAGAAATAACGAAGAGATACACACACATACAGAAGTATTGCTACCCATAAACCCTTGGCGGAGGAAAAAGTGAGTCCATTCCAGTTAAATTAAAAAATATTATTTATGCGCATATGTATGTTTAGTATACAGTTTGAGCTGTAATACGACATACAGCTAATTAGAAATAACCAAACTGATCTATACGAAGAACCAGTTAGACAGTTCGGTATATACATATGTACGTATATAGGTACTGAAACAAATGAAAAAATTACGGTACTTGGCTGTTGCTTATTTTGTGTTTCCAAGCACAACGTAATTTTCCAAATTCAGGCAGTCTGACGCAAACAAAAACACCGCGAAAAAAAAAAAAAATTCAAAGTCAAGCATTCTTATCTGCTAGTTTTGGTGATACCCCTTGGGCTGATAAAGCAACAATCAGGATCCCCTATAATA
>NW_017537246.1:52427-53692 GCF_001853355.1 Bactrocera latifrons | reverse complement strand
CCTCTTGTGTTTGATGAAGTTGCGTATGTCTTGTTTCGAAAGATAGTTGTAAGTAAGAGCCGGTATGTTTTTGACACTTTTGGCAGCGCCGTCAGCCCACGTGGCCCGGAATCCACATTACTTTGTTTTTTATCGGAGCGCTGATAACGGCGTCTCTGATTTTGCTTATTATCGGATTGTAATTAGATAACGACTTAATGGCTGAGATGCAAGACTTGCTGTCGGTGCAAATGAGGTATTTACCATTGTGTTTTTTTGCATGCTCGACCGTCTTCAATATGGCAGATGCCTCTGCTGAGAAAACCGAACACATACCACGGAAAAGAAGGTGTATTCGGATGACTTAGATCCGTCTGTGAAGATCAACTTCCAGCCATTTTTTTCGTATTCATGCTCCATTTCAAAAAACGTTTTTTTGAAAACATCGTTTGGTGTGTTCTGTTTGGRCAGCTTGGATAGTTTGTTGGGGAATGATTCACACGGGATTAGCCAATGAGGATGAAGGGGCTTTACTTTTTTCCCCAAAGACAGAGGAAGAGCATTTTTTTGCAAAGATAACGCTTTTTGTCATTGCTGAAAGAAATCTTGGTAGCCTGGTACGCTTCAGCGAAGTAGCAAAGGCCTTGGTCAGCGATGAGTTTGGGCTTTCAACCGCTTTTGATAGCAGTCGGTGGGTTGCGTYTTCAATCCTATTTTGTACACTTGGTAGACCTGACTCCGCAAGAATGATTTCAATTGGTGATGTTGGAAAAGCTCTGAGGCTACGGCGTATCGCGCAGTGGTATGGGGCACATATAAGCTTGATGTTGTTCTTCGAACTTCGTCCGTAAAGCGGAAGCGCATAGTCGATCTTTGAAAGAAGAAGTGACCTGACAACATTGATGAGCGTATTTGGATGTATTAACGAGTACTTTGACGAAAGATATTTYACAATGTTTAATCTTGATTGCAAAGAGTTTCTAATGTATTAAGATGCGAATTAAAGTTATACTTAGAGTCAAAAACTAATCCTAGAATTTTTAATTATTTTGTACATTCTATGTTGGTGTTGTTAAAGCAAAGTTTTATACCGCTGCAATTTGTTTTTCTGCATATATGGAGCATATGCGTTTTTCCTAGTGATGGTAAGAGAGAGATTGGTCTATAGCTTTCGATATCTGTTGATTCTTTATTGGGTTTAAGAATAGGAATTACGCCCGATGTCTTCCAAAATTGGGGATAAATACCGGTGTCCAGTATTTTATTGTAAAGTTTGACGATTCGTT
>NW_017537246.1:50384-51487 GCF_001853355.1 Bactrocera latifrons | reverse complement strand
CGTTTGCTGCTGAGCGAATAATTTTCGTTATTCGAGCGGTTTCCTGGTTGGGATTTACTGCTGTTGAGCTTTTATCACATTTAGCTCTGCAGAGAGTTTGGCATTTCACCCAGTCAGCGTGATCGGTCTTGAAAATATTATTTGGCTTAAAGCATTTGTTTATTGGTCCCAAGTGTACTTTTAATATTATGGGGAAGTGGTCACTTCCATGTAAATAGTCTAGTATGTTCCATTCACATTTGGCGGCGAGCGTATCTGTACACAAAGTAACGTCAACATGAGAAAAAGGGGAGAAAGTTGAAAAATGGGTGGCTGAGCRATTGTTTAAGGAGATTAAGCTTGAGGAAAGGATTACGTTTTCTATGTGTTTTCCTCTGGAGTTTACTGTCGTTGAACCCCATATCGGGCGCCATGCATTCAAGTCACCGGCCAAGATCATTGGGGAAGGAAATTGACTGGTTATTTGCATGATATCGTTTGTGATGAAGTGTTGGTCAGGTGGAATATATAAGCATATTACGTGAATTCTTTGTGTTAGAAATATTTTAATCGATAGCACAGCCAAATTTGACTGGATATGTTTCACTTTGTGTGAAATTTCCCTTCTTAGTAAAACTCCAATGCCTTGTTTATTTGTTTTGTTGTGTGGAAGCTTGTGGAATATACCAACGTATTGTTTGGGGGTATGAGCAGTCTGTTTGTAAGCGATATGTGTTTCGTTTAAGAGTATTATTGATGGTGCATAATCTAGACTTCGTTGTAATTGTTAATGTAGCCATTTATGTTCCATTGCATTATCGTACACATGTTAAGAGAGTACTTTATTAAGCGCTTAGATTAAAGATAACTAGAAAGATTGAAAAAGGGAGAAGATGAGACAGCTTAAGAGAGAATGAGATATCAACTAGAATGAGTTGTCAGCTTGGCTGAGTATCAACAGTTGAAAGCTCACTCAAGTGATTATTGAGAATCTTTGCTGCAGTCAACTTCGTTATTTTCTGTGTTATTTTTATACTCTCGCAACAAAGTTGCTAAAGAGAGTATTATAGTTTTGTTCACATAACGGTTGTTTGTAAGTCCTAAAACTAAAAGAGTCAGAGATA
>NW_017537246.1:41479-49364 GCF_001853355.1 Bactrocera latifrons | reverse complement strand
AGTTGGCGGAAGACGGGTGATCCCCGGTGCAGTTCATGTACATCGTACGCTGGCAGTTTCAGGGAAGTGTATTGGAAGACTGCAAATAACGCACACTGGAGAATTTCGGCAGTGTTTGGCCGTGTGTCCCAATTTCTGGCACGATTTGCATCGCATTGGATTTGGAATATAAGGGCGCACAGAGGTCATTCTCCATGCCATTCTCCATGTCAATTTTTATAGGAAGAGAGTAGGAGCTAAAAGAGATAAGCATTACTCCAGTGTATTTTTCTACACCATCAACTACTCGTTTGAATTTGTAGACAGAGGACACTTCATATGACTTTAGGCTTTCAATTATTTCAGCTTCCGGGACGTTTATGAGGAATGGTGCATAGATCGTACCTTTATTGGAGTTAAGATGTTCATGTTAGGTCGCCGTAACTGATCCAATTGAGGGAAGATGTTTGGGCTTTATAAATTTCTCAGCAATGAGTTTGTTATTTACCAGAATAAGTAGGCTTCCATCACGCAATTCACTGATTTTGCTTATTTTTTTGCTTATGGTTAAAATAGCATTGTGAACACGAAAACACGAGATTTTTGAAAGAGGCTTGGAAGTAACGTCAGATTTTAGCACAATAAATTTTGGATCGTCTTTTTTTTGTATGTGGAAGAGTAGGAAAAATTTGCGACAGTTTTTGATTCACTTTTTAACGCTTAGGTTGGGGACTCTGGGCAAGCAGAGGAAACCTATTGTCCCCGAAATGGGTAGCCCCTTGGGGCATTTTTGATCAATGAACACTCACATTTCTGTGATTAAGTTTTTCTTACTCACTTATATACGGTAAACCAAATGTGTTTGCAAGAGTAGCTGAAGCAAAGTAGAAGAACACGCGGGTTGCTAAATGATTAGCGGAAACTCGGAGATAACAACGACACAACTGCTCAGCACGAATGTTAGTCGGTGACTGATCAGAAAATATAATAGATAGATACATATGYGCAAAAACGTATAGGCCATAAAACTTTGCGCGCAAAATATTATATTCCGCAATTAACATACATACATTTATACATAGACATATGGAACATACATACATAAGTCAACTGTATCAAAAAATTTAAGTACAAAATTATCAAGTAGGWAGATATGTCAGTAGCAATGAAGTGGCATGGCGGCCTCCTGGCTTTCCATTACATGAAAGATATCCCACTGCTACACATCTTGCAGTACACTTAAAAAACGGACAGCGTGTCTTTTTTGATGAAAATACCTTTCAAGACAGGATTTTATCTCCTTCTAAGACCACGCTGACTGAATTTTTTCACCTTTGTCAGAATGAGACTTTTGCAAAGACATTATTGTACTCTGAAGTTCCCCGTTATTATATAGTACATGGTACAGTTCAAAAAAATAATGTCGTCATCGTATTCATGGTACACCTGTTCAAAACCAACCAGAGGTTAAAACATCGGATGCTCGTTTCTGTACCGTACATGTTACGAATTTTGAATGCATTTGTCTGCGCATGTTGTTGCATCACGTTAGAGGTCCAATTAGCTTTACAGAACTTAAAATTGTCAATGGTCAGGAATGTCAAACATACCGAGAAGTATCTGAAGCTCGGCGACTGTTGGAAAATGACAAGCATTGGGACGAAACTATGGTGGAAGCTGTACAATGCCGATCGCCAGATGAAATCAAGGAATTTTACGCGCTTTTATCTTCTTGCGGTCTTTGTAACCCTCAAACTCTTTGGAATAAGTACAAAGAATACATGGCTGAAGATATTTTACATCAACTACAGCAAGTACACACAGATATTACCTTCAATGAACATGTCTACAATAATAAAAACAATGTTGATATGTATGATGATTGGAAACAAAGGAGATGAGTTTGAAATGATTTTGGTAATGAAATTGCACGAGAGCTAGATTATGATTTCATAGCACTGCAACATAAAGAGACAGAATTAGTCCCTCAATGACTTCCAAAGCATAATCATGTTTTCCATCAAGTTTTTCGTAAAATGGACTCGGGCAGTGGTGGAATCTTCTTTCTCGACGCACCAGGAGGAACTGGAAAAACGTTTTTGGTATTGCTGCGACGCTATTAAACGGCGGTCGTACAGCACATTCCGTTTTAAAATTACCATTGAATTTGGCACAGGAAGATTCGCACATCWGCAATTTTAGTAAAAATAGTTCACGAGGTAGGATGCTGCGAGAATGCAAGATTTTAGTGTGGGATGAAAGTACAATGTCTCACAAGAAGGCTATAGAAGCTTTATACCAGACTCTCCAGGACTTGCGAGATAGTACAGATATAATGGGAGGTATGGTAGTTTTATTGGTAGGTATTATTCAGAGGTGAATTAAATCATCAAGCTTCTGGTCGACAGTTGAAAAACTCCGCCTGAAAACTAATATGAGAGTGCATCTTCATAATGACGGGGACTTAGGGCTTTACGCAGAAATGTTGTTGAACAATACGTAGTAGTACTGTCAAGAGAATTTTTTAATTTAGTAGAAAGTGATGTGGATCTCATTGCTAATGAAAAAATTTTGGTAGTGATCAGTGGTTGTGTGCAAGAGAATATTAGCATCAAGATATGAAATTGTTAATAGGATCAACACTTAAGCGAGGTTCAAGGAGAAATGATGGAATATTTGTCAATGGATACAATCATAGATACGGAACTAAGTACTTCATATCCTTTGGATTTTTTAAATTCACTTGAACTATCGGGTATACCGTCACATAAACTTCAATTGAAACTAAATGTACCAGTAATTCTTATTTGAAATCTAGATGCTCCTCGGCTATGTTATGGAACAAAGCTTCGGATAACAAAATTGGGACAGAACATACTTGGTGCTACTATTTTAACAGTTGTCGGTAAGGGAAATAGTGTTATAATACCTCGGATACCATTTATTCTCACTGACCTTCCATTCCAATTTAAAAGGGTTCAGTTTCCCGTCAAGCTATTACTAAAAACAAGGCAAAAGGACAAACATTACGGTAGTAAGAGTGCAATTAGAAAACACATGCCCAAAAGCTATTGTTGATATATTTACAAATATATAAAAATTGTATAATTATTTAGTACCATTGTTCCGCACATTTCGCTATGTTGCTCATACGTATTACATACATATTTACATATATGACAATTGTGATACACACTAGGATTGAGATAGAGTGTTGAGTGAAGTGGAAGTCCACGGAATATCCCAGTTTTCACAGTGACAGCACACTAGATTTTGTCTTGGTACTTGCCGGAAATCCGGAGGACTCATGTGGATAATGGGCCTAGAGAAATAGCCAAGTACAACTTTGTTTAAACAAAAATTCATTTGTACATACCTGTTCTTTTTCGTGGCAAACTTGCACATTTTTTTTAGTTTTAATTTTTTCCATTTCCYCTACTAACAGCAAATCACATCAAAACGTGCACATATTTTTTTTTTTATCTGCCGTTTTGTTTTGATTAATCAGCTGTTCTCCGTTTTCGTTTTCCCCCTTTTCGTTTTTGATATTGGGTTAGGCGTTGCCAACCATTGAAAATATAAGTAAGGTTTAAGCGGTAGGGATTGAACATACTGATTGACAGGTGTACCCAGACTATTTTCTCACTGAGGTATGGCCTCTGAGAATAGTATGGGGCGTACACCAGAGAATTCTTTTCGGAGGAATTCTAAAATTTTAAGAACGCCTCCTAATGGCAGTAATGAGGAATCCACTGCTGCTGCATCAACATTTAGTGGTGAAACTGCTGACCGAGCAAGCAGAAGTGAAGAGAATTCACTAAATAATGAAACTTCCGACCATTTTAACAAGCTGGGTTGTAAAATTAAAGAGTTTGAAAGTATGATRGCTGGTCGAAGGCACGTAAATCGAGCATAGCATAGCTCGATTTACTGAGGAACATAATGAGCATATATAAAAAAGCTGAGAAACCAGTGAAGAAAAATATGGTTGAGAAAGCAACCCAGCTATCTCATATTTTTAAAGAGGCGAATACTAACAAGCGGCTGTGTGAAGCATCGGGAGATGGGCCTACCCCCCACGAAAATACCGAAAAAAGCTACTGAGAAGGTGCAACAAATGACTAGAGAGCCCACTAAAGTAATACAGGAAAATATTACGGGTCAACAAAGCGCAGGTGAAAAATGGGTGGATGTTCTGAAAAAGAAGAAACCAATTCAGCAGAAAATTAGATCAAAACCGGACGCCATCATAATAACCAAAAAGGAGGGTGCGTCTTACGCTGATATTCTCCGGAAGATCAAAAGCGACAGCGGGCTTGAAGAGTTGGGAGCAAACGTGACCTACATACGGAAGACGATGAAAGGAGACCTACTGATCGAGTTGAAAAATGAGGCAGRCAAGAGAGCCGAATCATTTCAAACCGCCTTAGAGAGAGCGGTGGGTGACATGGCGCTGATATAGCCAAAAACCCATAACGTTACGATAGTGTGTAAGGACTTAGATGAAATTACAATACCGGAAGATCTCTGCGAGGCACTAAAAAAAGAGTGTGGGTTCCAAAACCTGGAGAAATCAAGCGTCAAAAGTATGAGGAAAACCCGAAGTGGCACACAAATAGCTCTTTTTGTCTTCGCGCTCAGGACGCTAAAGTTCCTCTAAAATTCGGAAAAGTGAAGATAGGGTGGTCTATCTGCCGTCTCCGAGAACACTCACCCATTACCCGATGTTTTAGGTGTTTCCAACTGGGTCATATAGCAAACAAATGTGTCAGTCAGACTGACCGGTCTGCCCTCTGTAYACGCTGCCGAGCTGCAGGGCACTTAGCAAAGGTGTGCAAAAATGCTCCGTGCTGCATTCTTTGCAAAGAAGAGCACTYCGTCTTAAGCATGACCTAACCGAGGCACGTACAAATGATGAAAACAATGAAAAAATGAGGTTATTACAGCTGAACCTTAATCACTGCGCTGCAGCACAAGATCTGCTAAAACAAACAGTTCAAGAAGAGAATATAGATGTCGCCTTACTAAGCGAGCCATATAGACAGCGATCGGAAAGCACTTGGAGTGAAGATAGAAGTGGCAAGGCAGCGATATGGGCCTGCAAAGGACAAGCTTTCTCATCTCGCTCCAACGAAGTCCATAACGGCTTTACATGGGCCAAGATGCAAGGTATATATTTTGTAAGCTGCTATGCTCGTCCTAGCGCAACAATTAGAGAATTTGAAGATTTTCTCTTGGAGCTGTCTCTAGAGACCAGAAACAAATCGCCAATAATAATAGCGGTTGATTTTAACGCATGGTCTACTGCTTGGGGCAGCAGAATTACAAATCACCGAGGTCGCCTCATTCTAGAATTTTTGAGTCAAACAAACCTCACGATTCTAAACAATGGCACAAAAAATACGTTTCAAAAGGGTAATAAAGGTTCTATAATAGACCTAATGTTTGCTAGCAACACGCTTGGCAGACATATTAAGTGGAAGGTATCAGATATTTACACAAATAGTGACCATATGGTTATAATCGCTGAAGTTTCGTTATCCCAAGAAAGGGAACTGTTTCGGAGAAATCCCTCGCGAAAACGGAGTTGGTGTGAAAAGGAGTTTGATACTGATGTCTTTGAGAGCGTCTGGAGTGCGGCAAAGGCACCAGGCGAAGACGCCACCCACTTAGTATCCGCTGTGCAGAAGGAACTAGTTACAGCATACGACGCAACTATGCGCAGGATGAGATACAATAACAATCGAAAGCCGGTATACTGATGGAGCGACSAAATTGCCAAGCTGAGGAAGCTCTGTCACTYAGCTAGACGTCGCGCACAGCGAAGTCAGGGAGGGAAAACCGAAATCCGCCTCAGAGAAGCATTTAAATGCCAAAAACAAGCTCCTGAAGTCAGCCATTATCCGTAGTAAGAGATCTTCTTTCGAAAAGCTATGTGAAGAAGCGAACATAGCCCAATGGAGATCGGCATACAAAATTTGTATATCGAAATTCAAAAATAAGTCGCAGCAACCTAAGAACGCATCTTTTATGAAAAATGTTGTCGAAGCGTTATTCCCGACACATGCATCCATCTCCTATATTAAAAGAAACGAAGCTACGTAGCCACCCCTATTAGTCACAGAAGACGAACTATTGGCTATTGCGAAAAAAATCAAAAACTCTAAACCGCCTGGAATAGATGGTATAACAAATAGAGCGCTTAAAGAAGCCATAACTCTTAGACCCAGCTTATTTATTAACATATACAATGCGTGCAAAGTAAAAAAAGCCACCAGAAGAACCTTCATCATATCGAATTCTTTGCATGCTCGACACGATTGGGAAAGTGTATGAAAGCATTGTAAGAAACCGCTTGGAACTAGCAATCCAAAAAGCCGGCGGATTATCAGAGAGACAATACGGCTTCATAAAAAAGAGATCCACCATTGACGCACTACGAGAAGTCGTCGATATTGCGAAATGTGCAGTAAATGGCAAAAGATGGAAAGGTGGCACAAAAAAGTACTGCGCGCTGATTACCCTGGATGTTAAGAATGCTTTCAACTCGGCAAAATGGGCAGATATAATTAAAGCCCTGAATGAAATACGGGCTCCTGAATACCTCGTAAACATAATAACGAGCTATTTTAAAAACAGAAAGCTGATTTATGATACGGACGAAGGCACCAAGAGCTACTCTATCTCGAGTAGAGTACCCCAGGGCTCAGTGTTAGGTCCACTATTATGGAACCTTATGTATGACGGGGTGCTAAGAAGACAGCAACCAACAGACGTGAAACTAGTAGCTTATGCGGACGACCTCATGGTGGTAGCAGTCGCCAAACAATTAGCCGACCTGAGAAATAAATGTAATGAGTGCTTAAATAGTCTACGCCAATGGTTCTCTTCTATGAGTCTCAAACTGGCGGAGGAAAAAACAGAAGTTTTACTAATAAGCACTAGGAAGATAGAAGAACGAATAGAGCTCACTATAGGGGAATGCAAGCTTACTTCGCAGCCACAATTAAAATATCTGGGAGTAATATTAGGTTCCAAATTAAAATTTAAAGAACACTTGGAGTATTCTTCCGCCAAGGCAAACAAAATTCATAATGCCGTATCGAGAATGATGACCAATATAGGCTGTGTGCGTTCCAGCCGGCGATTCTGAATAGCGAAAGCAATGAGTTTCGTAATACTGTATGCGGCACCAGTATGGATACAGGCAATGGATATAAAAGCGTATGCAAAACAAATAATTGCAGTACATAGGCTTTCTGCAATTCGGGTAATAAGTGCTTTCCGGACTATATCAACCGACGCTGCAGAAGTATTAGCCAGCATGCCGCCCATTGACATCCAGGGGGATGAATTCGAACGTTTATATCAATTATCAACACCTAAAACCCTATCGGCAAGGATAGGAGAGAAACAAGAGTACTAAAATGTGGCAGGAGTGGTGGAATTCCTCATCCAAAGGGCGATGGACCCATCGACTTATACCGGACATCCACTCGTGGATAGACAGACGACATGGCGACTTAGATTTCCATCTGCTACCTTTTCACATTCCACAATGACATTAGTCCGAACTGTCCGACGTGTACAGAGTATATAGAAGACTCTGAACATGTATTATTTTATTGCMCGCGATTTTCGAATACAAGGGACCAGCTAAAAACCACACTCGGCGGTAGTTTTACTTTCGATAACCTAACGACACTCTTGTGTCAGTCGACTGATAAATAGAAAGCTGTCACCGACGCGTCAGCGTTCATAATGACCAAACTGAGATCTTTTCAACAGACTAGGCGTCCTTCAGTCCACGCAATAGAGGAGACTTAAATGTCTTGTCCCTCCCACGAAGTAATACCTAGCCGGTGGTTCCGTGGGAGAGTCCTGAGTTGGGAGTAGGTTAGGTTTA
>NW_017537246.1:38480-41254 GCF_001853355.1 Bactrocera latifrons | reverse complement strand
AGTATATCGCGGATACGTTTAACTAATACACGGTAAAAAAATTTAAAAAAATAAAATCAATAATTATATACAAATATTTTGTCTTTTAATTTTTATTTACAAATTTGCTCATATTACCGATTTTTTAATAGTAGTTCAAAGCAAAACATTTTTAACCTCAAAGCTTACAATTTAATTCCATAAATGCAATCTGAGAAATCAAAAGAGGTTAAACCAAGAGCACCTCAATTATTAGAAATTCCGAAAAAAGCTGATAAAGATAAATCACAAAGCACAGCTGCAGAAGCTACACGCTCAAAGCAGGGAGAAAAAGAACCAAAGATAATTCAGTGCCAAGGTTCATAACTGAAAGTGACAGTTTTGTTAGATATTGCACAAGATTTACTGCTTCCCCTATTAATGAAAACACAGAATCGGTACTAATTTTAAAAATTCAAAGCATAGATAGCATGGGCACGCCTTCTGGCAGCATATTATACAGTACTAGATACTGACTATGCTGAACTCCCAGAAAACATAAAAGCTTCGGCGTCAGCTAAATATGAAAACTGCCTCGAACAATATGAAATTGCGAAGGCTATTAGACCAAATTAATTTATTAAGGCCATGTGGAGAGTAGTGGCTCTCCGAGAGTAGTTACGACTCAAAAAGACGACCTAGATACAGGTATATTCTTGAAAGTACCGGCTTGTAATACTGCAGTTTTTYATCCCTTCCGGGATAGTCAACATATTCGTATACATAACCATCCCAAACTTTCACGAGCTCAAAAGCGGTACTATCTCAGGTAGAAAATAAATATCGTCAAGCGTTTCGCTTTAAATGACGAACACTTTATTCTGGTTTGCAAAGCACTGGTCGAAAGATACGAAAATGGAAGAGTATTGGTAGACAACCAAATAACAATTTTGAATAATTTACCAAAAATTCAACAAGACAAGTTTCAAAAACTATACTCGGCAGTGACTAATTGTTTATCAGTGTTAGAAAAACAAAAGATTTCCACAGAATTGTGGGACCCTATCCTAGTAAATATTTGTGCAACAACACTGCCTGATGCTCTTTGTTACGATACGGTACGAAATAGCTGAGCGAGTTGACAAAAAAATAGTCAAGCCAAAAAATAATAAAAAAGAGTAGAATAAAAACTTTTTTCAACCCCAAGCCATCAGTAATGTACAATATAATAGGCTAAAAGAAGCCAAACACTTGTGACAATTATTATGTGAAATATGTAAAGGAGGTCACAATATAAGATCTTGCGAGAAGTTTAAAAAAAAACTCTGTTTCAGATAGGAACAATCTTGTCAGACAACATAAACTTTGCATCAACTGTCTGTCGAATGCTCTCACCACAAAAGACTGTGTTGCGCCAAGCGACATCTTTGTAAATTTAAAACTAACTTAAGAAAATGAAATATTACATTATTATTATGAATGATGAAATTGAATTTATAAATATTGAATTGTACAAAATAATATACTTACCTTAATATAATAATACATTTATATTACCTTCATTTATTACTTACCCCGTTTGTTACATATACTTAGATTAAGCCGCTGGTTTAAGATTTAGCCTAAGCATAAGCATAAAATGAAATAAAACTCTCTCTTTTATTTTGAATGTGAAACCGTACGCACGCATTTTAATTTGTCGGCTAAACTTAACTTTTTTCGAGACAGGCAATTGGTGGCTTTTTAATTTCTAATCGCGAATCCCAGTTATAGTTACTTTTTCGTATCTCAAAAACGCTTGATTTTTTCATGGCTCCCGAGCAGGGTCTTGTGCGTGTATTTAAAAATTAAAAAAAAAAAAATTAAAATAAAATATAAAATTAAACTTTTTTTAATAACAACAAAAACATACCTGTGTCCGGTATTTAATTCGGTACCAATTGCCTGGTCAATACTTTTCGGTTTTCGGTCTTAGAAGTGAAAATTAAACACATAAAAGAAACATAAGACAAAACATAAAATAAAATTATAAAAATAAAAAGAATTGATATAAGAATACATGCATAGATGTGCAAAAGTGAAGTGCAGTGAGCAAATACGAAACAACAAAAAGATACGGTGCGCAAAGTGAACAAAAAATTTATAAAATAATACATAGTGTGGTGCAGTGATAAACACCAAAAAAAGTGAAAGAGAGAAATATATTAAGTAAAAATAAAGTGCTAGAGTCTACGTAATAAATACTCATCAAAGTCTGCCTTCCTAAATCTACAAAAAACAAACTAGAAGAGGTCCATATGTGCAAGCGCTCAAAGTGAAAAACATACAAAAAGTAACAAAACAGGGTGTGAAAAGGCGCACAAGAAAGGGTCCAGTGAATTCTACAAAAAATCGGTCCAAAGTGTTTAACCTGGTAATTAACGAAAGGGCCGTCCTAAACGTAAAAAAAAAACAGTTTTGAAAAGCCGGTTGAAAACCCGTTAAAAAAACTGTTTCAAGTGCCGCGTTAAAAGTACCGGTAACACCCATTGTTGCTATACCGCCACTGCTGAAAGCACTGCTGCTATCAATGCTGCTGACGTCAATCCGCTGCCGTCGTGGGAACGAGCTGCCGCTGTATACTGTGTCAAAGGGGTGTAAGCGCCGGCAAACAGCCGACGCACCAGGTAACGAGTACGACTGACTGAAAGCAGTACGAACAGAAAATAAAATGCAAACACATACAAATAAAATTAAAAAAAAAAAGTATACACTTTCAGTTTTTGGCTCTCCCTTTCCACTTTGTAATGGGGTTTAGCTGAGGTATGCTCAGCCGC
>NW_017537246.1:35472-38400 GCF_001853355.1 Bactrocera latifrons | reverse complement strand
ATGTATATAAATAAACATATACATTATTATATATAATAAGCATACGCATGTATATGCGTACGCAAGTGAATAATGGATTTTTGCGGTAGCCCTTTATTTGAAATGTAGGTGAAAAATTGTTAATTGCAAAATTAAATTATCACATTTTWCGCAATTTTTGATCCGCGKTTGCAATTATCGGTCGTTTTGTTGTAATTTTTGTCGATTTTCGTGCGGACATTTTTCCGATTAAATTACTTTATTGTGCTATTAGGCATTTTGCGCATTTAATGGTTTGGCTTTCGTATACTTGGGAATCGATATTATTTTTTGTCGTTTTCGTAACCGATTCCAAATATTTTTGTTTCCAACCTTTATTGCTCTTTGGGAATCGATATATATATATTTTTTTCGTTTTCATTGTCGATTCTTAATATAGCTAATTAAGATAATGAAATGCCAATCTAAAATTGAAGAGATTGATGAAGACGACATGGCCCGAGGGGAGTTAGAGGACATAATTGTTGAAATGAAATCAATAATTAAAAATATTTTAGCCAAAACTAGAACGTCAATTGCCGCAACATCTTTTGTAGCTTCTCACAGTTCAAGGCTCCCTAAAATGAATTTCTCGCAACACGGTGTTTGCAAATGCTCAGTGATGCCAATACAATGAAATATCCGCTCGGTTCATTGGCCATAAAAAGAGACTTTTATGTTGATGATTTATTAACTGGGTCCAAAAATTTTGAGTCTCTAGACCTTTTGGGAAGTGAGGGAATTAAAATATTAAACTTGGCCGGATTCACCTTAACGAAATGGTTTTCGAAACATCCTAAATTTTTCGACAGAAATTGCACTAAAAAGTCATTAAGTTTCAATGATAAAAATTCCACTAAAACGATTTAAATCCATTGGTTGCCGAAAAAGGATTTGTTTCGCTTTGTTTTAGATAACAATTTTAATGATCTGCGAGCCACTAAAATAAATATATTGTCAGTTTCTGCTCGCCTTTTTGATCCTCTTGGATTATTAGCCCCACCAGTTACCAAAGCAAAAATCTTATTGCAAGAGTTTTGCTTCCAAAAACTAGATTGGGATGAGTCGATTCCATTGCGCCTTGATACTAGCTGGCAGAAGTTTAAAGCCAACCTTATGCAGCTCTCATCGATAAGCATTCCTTGTTACATATACGTTGAGTCGAGAGCCATCTGCCAAATACATGGCTTCTCCGACGCCTCAATAAGTATGGATGCTGTATATACATACGAAGCCAATCTGCTAGTGGGACTAAATGTATGCTGTTTACTGCAAAGTCTAGAGTGGCTCCGCTGAAGACCAAATTTCTTCCGTGTCTTGAGCTCCTGGCAGCACATCTTCTTTCGAAATTATGGTCAAGAGTAGCGCCTATGTTGAATCGACATTTCGAAAGAATTACATTTTGGACAGGCTCTGAAATAGTTTTGCATTGGATTAAAACACATCTATCCTCACTACAAACCTTCATCGCAAACAGAGTGTCCGAAATCCAAGAGTTGGCTGACAAAGTACATTGGCGACATGTGCCAATGAAACAAAATCCTGCAGATCAAGTGTCTCGGGGTTGCAACGTGAACGAATTGAATAATTGTGTTTGGCGGTCCACAGTTCCTCCTAGAAGACCCTTCGTTATGGCCAATTAATAACCACTTCTAGCTCTCACCAGAATACGAAGCATTAGAGAAGAAGAAAGATACATTTACATTAATTTCGACCACTGAGAAAAATCCAATATTGGATCTCATTGAAAAATTCTCATCTAATAAAAAATTGCTTCGATGGATAAGACGACCCTCAAATTCCTCCATGGGACAGGATCTGACGTCAGAAAAGCTAAACTTGAGTTTTCTAAAAATTGCACAGGTGGTCCATCATTCCAAATTTTCGGATGTTATTCAAAAATTGCATAAAGGTACCACTCTACCAGCAAACTTGTAGAAACTCAACCCGTTTTTGCATGAGTACTCGGATATGTCGCTGTCATTCAAATTAATCCGAGTAGGAGGTCGCCTCTTAAATGCACCTCTCCCATACGATGCCAAATTTCCGCTTTAATTAAATAAAAGTTCGCACTTCGTTATAACGTATTTACGGTTCCTGCATATTCGAAATCACCACGCTGGGGCTAAAGCGTTGGTTGCGCTTTTTCGAGAACGCATATGGCTAATTAATGCCCGAGAAGCTTGCAGTAGAACCGTAAGAAACTGTATACCTGTTTTCATTACAAGCCGAAGTTGCAAAACCAAATAAAGGGAAATTTGAAAGTCGAAAAACTTCAAGCACTACGTCCCTTTATTATATGTGGCGTAGATTTTTGTGGTCCGATATACACAACTTTAAAAATACGCGGTGGACCATCCGTGAAAACTTATATTGCAGTTTTCGTTTGCTTTACTTCCAAAGCAATACATTTAGAATTAGTTTCAGACCTGTCAACTAATTCATTTATTTTCGCACTAAAAAGATTCATTGGTCGCCGAGGAATGAGCCAAAAGATGTTCAGCGACAACGGAACCAACTTCGTCGGCGCCGATCGCAAGCTGCGCGAGCTGAAGGCGGCGCTTTTGGCCCAGGCAACGGAACTGATGGGACCCGCCGCAGACGAAGGGTTCAGCTTCATCTTTATACCACCGCGGGTGCCGCACTTTGGCGGTTTATAGGAGGCCGCGGTGAAGTCCGCCAAACATCTTATCGTTTGCGCAATCGGCAACGTGCTCCTCACAGAAGAGGAGATATCAACACTGTTGGCCGAAGTGGAAGAAATCTCAATTCTCGCCCCCTAACACTTCTAAGCCAGCACCCCAACGGCGGCGCAGCGTTAACAGCGCATCTCATAATAGGGTGCTCCCTGCGAGCACTCCCACCAGAAGAGGTAGCAATGGACCCAATTCATTGCTGCGAGAGATGGCA
>NW_017537246.1:31206-32509 GCF_001853355.1 Bactrocera latifrons | reverse complement strand
TGCAGAAAACCCAGCGGATCTTGGGACAAGAGGTTTCCAGCCAGATAAATGCCTCGATGTTAAGGTCTTCTTCAATTAGAAAAGGGTATGTGGATATCTTTGTATGTTTTACAATAAAGGCAGCGCACCTTGGGATTTGTTCAGTTCTGCCAACTGCGGCTTTTCTCGCAGCATTTGCATGCTTTGTCGGGCGATGCGGATTTCCATCAAAGATTATGAGCGACAATGGGAAAATCTTTATCTGAACTCAAAGAGCCGAAGAGAAAGAATTCATAAACATCATGAAAGAAGTATGCCCTAAAATTGTTAAAAGATATGCACCCCAAGGAATCGATTGGCGGTTTATACCTCCATGTTCTCCACATATGGGCGGACTTTGGGAATCAGCAGTAAAAAGCTTTAAGTTCCATTTAAAGAAAACGGCTGGTAATCATAAATTCAATTATGAGGAGTTTATTACATTACTCACTCGGATCGAAGCCGTATTAAATTCCAGACCTATATATCCACTTTCACAAGATCCTTCCGATTTCACTTCCTCAAAAGAGCTCCTCTTCTCGCCATACCTGAGACAGAAGGAGACTCACTCACTTTAATAAATCGATGGGATAGATTCAAGATTATCCATCGCGAATTCAGCCACAGATTGAAGGAGAACTATCTTAAAGATCTCCATGAGAGATATTGATTTAAAACGTTCCAGAAGGAACCAAGTGCAGACGAATGCGTCATCATACCCCAACCGAATGGCGACTAGGCCGCATTGAGAAGTTTCTGTTCGTGTTTCTACTACTCTTATATGACCATCTCGTCCCCGACTACTGGCCTACTAACTCGATCACTAATGAAATCATGTTTTCTTCCAAATACCGAAGAACCGATCACCGAGAACAAGCAAAAGCAAACGCATACATAAAATCAAGCAATAATTAATTAAAAATACACCGTTTTACGATCCGTCCGTACAAACCAAAAACCTAATGAACACACACACACCACATTGTTTCACCGCTTTCCTCGACGCGCTAATCGGTCAAAGCACGCCAGTCACCGGCATAATCAACAGCGACGAAGTCAACATGGAAATCAATTGCAACACCGAAAAGCTCATTGCTCTAAGCAGTCCCGTGGTGCACCCTCGACGGGATTCAGCGCTGTAGTGAGCACCCTACAGAAACTACAGTTAGTTCGCCTAATTCATTTATTTTTCCCACCAGAAGAGGTAGCAATGGACCCAATTCATTGCTGCGAGAGATGGCATCTTGTTTGCTATCTCAAGCAACAGTTTTGGTGACAGTGGTCC
>NW_017537246.1:20404-28496 GCF_001853355.1 Bactrocera latifrons | reverse complement strand
CTACCAACTTGCATACTATAATTCGAATCCCTCGATGGGTAAATTTTACCCCTAACATTAACGCATAATTACATGGTTTCTGGTATGCCTCTGAAAAGTGTTATTGTGCATCAGTCTACATACGCACTTAATAAAATATCTGCACACCTCTTGGTAGCCAGAGCAAAAGTTGCACCTTTGAAGACACTCAGTCTACCGCGGCTTAAACTGAATGGTGCTCTACTGTTAGCAAAATTCATTTCAATAGCTCAAGCCCATCTGAAATTAACCGATTGTAAATGTGGTTAGAAAAACCACCCTAAAACTATTTCTGAGTCTGACCAAAGATACGTTTTATGATCGGAAAGCTGGAAGACCTATGTATCTAATCGAATATCTCAAGTTTTAGACTTAGTTGGCCCAGAAAAATGGCAACATGTTTCAAGTGCAGAAAACCCAGCGGATCTTGGGACAAGAGGTTTCCAGCCAGATAAATGCCTCGATGTTAAGGTCTTCTTCAATTAGAAAAGGGTATGTGGATATCTTTGTATGTTTTACAATAAAGGCAGCGCACCTTGGGATTTGTTCAGTTCTGCCAACTGCGGCTTTTCTCGCAGCATTTGCATGCTTTGTCTGGCGATGCGGATTTCACACACACCACATTGTTTCACCGCTTTTCTCGACGCGCTAATCGGTCAAAGCACGCCAGTCACCGGCATAATCAACAGCGACGAAGCCAACATGGAAATCAAGTGCAACACCGAAGAGCTCATTGTTCTAAGCAGTCCCGTGGAGCACGCTCGAYGGGATTCAGCGCTGTAGTGAGCACCCTACAGAAACTACAGAGGCTTTTAGGCAATTAGTTCGCCTAGGGGGGCCGGGATGTTTATGTGACTTCATGGTATCTCGCCCCAGAACACAACATTCATCACCCACAACATACAGCATCACACCACGCAACCCCACGCAACAAACACTACCATACCMCAACATACATCGCACCAACTACACTACACACCAGCCATCAAAAAGAATAGGTTAGGTCATATCGGGATGCCCCGAATTAGATTTTTACGCTTGTAAAATATACACACGCCTCGCTAGCTTTTCAACGGTTGATCCGCGATAATTTAATTTGTGGTCCAAAATTGGAAAAACCCTTTCGGCACTGACAGCAGCAGCAGTGAATATAAATAAAAAAATATATATTTAATAAAAGATATAAAATTTTGTGAACCAGATTTAAGTGGCAATCTATTGAATTTTTGCCCGGAAATATAAGTTGTTGAATTTTTACCTTTTTACTTTTAAGTTATAAATATTTCACTTAAACACAGTAAGTATACCGGGTAAAACTAAATGTAAGAAGCAGATTGTGTTATATAATATATAAATGAGCTAAGCCTCTCCCTACCACACTACTGTATTCGGGAAAATTTACGCATCCTAGTACAACACACCGTGCCTGACAACCACACCATACCTCACACTAACAAGCAACATAACGGACGCATCGACCAAGACAAAAAAAAAGGAATTGGATCATCGCTGAGAGTATATTCGTTTTTCGATGCCCATCTCGCGCGCTGCGCTGCGCTGATTGGACAGCTGGTTCGGTTGTGTACATCAATGTTACATCTCTTCGCACATCTGTTTATACACATTTACTCGTACATATGTTTATTAACTCGATCAGCCGAATGATTATCGAAACATTGAAACTAAAATTGCCACATCGTTTCGATCATCATTGGACCCGTTTATATACCATCATTTGAATTGTAACGTTGCCAACTTCGCCATAAAAATAAAGTTTAAAAATTAAGTTTTATCCAAGATATAGTACTTAATGCGAGTGTAAATAATTCAAGTGTATACTTCCCACTGAGTTGAGCACCCAATTATTCAATCTTAATGCAAAAAGGATTTGGAATTCATACAGATCACCAGCCATTGGTATTCGCAATTTCCGAAAATAATCCAAACGTAAAAATGAAAAGATGGAGAGCTTTCATTGAAGAATTTTTACCAAAAAGAATTTATAAGCCGGGAGGAACAATTGTAGTTRCTGACGCATTTTCAAATGAACTTTAAAATAATTTAACTAGAAAGGAAGGGCTAAGTTTGGGTGCAATCGAAAATTTTAAAATCTGGCTCTTAATAATAATAAGATAATGATTATCCCTTAGCTTCAGTTTAGTGGAATTAAAAGTTTTGTTATATGGGGAGTAGGCGTGTTTGTTATACGATTTCATCCATTTTTACAATGTGAGATAAGAAAGTAAGAATAATGCCACATACTAAATTTTGTCGAAATCTGTTAGCCTGGTCCCGAGATATGGGATTTCACCAAAAAGTGGGCCTATTCATATCCATCGTCCAATTTTCCCAGCGGCTCTCATAAAGCCTTTTCATACCATCCCGGCGGATTTTATTTTTTACGTCTCTGACGCATTTAATTATTGATTTATCGCGCTTTTAGTAGTTTTGAACAGTACCTTTATATGGGGAGTAAATGGAATTTTCATCCGATTTYGTCCAATTTTACACTATAGATAGAAGTTGTTGTGGTATTCGCGCTGAGTGAATTTGGTTGTTGTAACTTAAGCTGTTTAGGAGATTTGCACAATAAACTTATTAGAGGATGGGGCCACTCCCAATTTTTGAACATTTTATCCCCACAGGTGTCCCTTCCTACTACAATATTCTGTACCAAATATGAGTTTTATATCTTAATTACGTGCTTACTTATTAGAGGACGGGGCCACTCCCAATTTTTGAACATTTTATCCCCACAAATGTCCCTTCTTACTACAATATTCTGTGCCAAATATGAGTTTTATATCTTAATTACGTGCTTACTTATGGCATTTTATAAGTTTACGGTTTAACTCGATTTTTGGGCGTGGAGTGGTCCGATCTACGAAAACGAATTTATTTTTGTACTAAGGAACCTGCATACCAAGTTTTTTATTCAAGTTACAGCTATTACAGACGGGCGGACAAACACACAACACTTACTGACAGTCAACCGGATTTAAATTTTTCTTGTCACCCTAATCATTTATACCACTAAACTGATAAGCAGAACTGTTAAATTTACTTATAAGCACTCAATATGCCAAAAGATAATTAATTAGACTACTTATGGAGAATTTTTGAGTATATTCTCAATTTATTCGAAGATTTCATATTGTGCAAAACTAAGTGCATTGCTCATATTTTAAGTTTTTGACCGTAAGTCAATTTTTTTGTTTTAGTTTAACTTTTTTGCAAATGTCATTCTTTTAAGTACATAATAAATAATTAATGCTGAAAATTTGGTTGAATTKGATTTAATATTGAGGAAGTTACAGATATTGAAACATAGAATTTTCAAACATGCACTCACTTTTGCTTGCCACTGTATATACATAACCCTTATCCATCTTGATTAGTTTTAGGGGATACGTACAACCGTTAGGTGAACAAAACTACAATACTCTGTAGAAACCGGTTGCAAGAGTTTAAAATAATACTCACTGACTAATATATTCGGCACAAATTTTTTTGCAATAACGAAAATCATTAGAAGAAGTAAATGGAAGTTGGGGGAATATTAACTCGACTTCATTTATTTTAACTAATACTACAGACTAATAAAATTCTCACAGACTTCCATTAAAGTTTTTCACATACAATCACCAATCATATGGGGTAAAATCAGAGTGATGTTCGAAAATCTTGATATTACTTATATGGGAACTAGTTTGCAATGAATTGTATCCATTTTACGCTTAAAGATACACTGTTATCTCCTGATTTTATAAAGATCCTGACTATTGGTCGATATATATAGTACAAAGTCATTCCGAAGCTTACAAATCTTTATATAAGATATATGAGAGCTATTTGGTATATATGCATACCAAGTTTCATCAAGATATCTCAATTTTTACTCAACTTACTGCTTGCACGGACGGACGGACAGACAGACAGTCAACCGGATTTACTTATTATTATATGTAATATTATTATATATGTAATGTATATCTACCTCGTTTAGTTTTATGTGATACTTACAACGGTTAGGTGAACAAAACTATAATACTTTGTAGCAACTGGTTGCAAGAATATAATAAAGAAATTTCAGTTTTTTGTTTTACGAACTCACTAAAATCACGCATGTCGTAATTATTTTTAAAAATCTTTCCTCGTACGCAGAAAAAATAATTTGCACGAACTGTTTGTGCTAATATACTCTGCCAGCCACGGCTAACCTAATTCCTCAAATATTTCAATCCAATTTTATATGAATTTTTAACAATATTTTGCAAATAATTATTCATTTGTTGTTTGTTTTTATAGCATTGGAAATCAGAACAGAACTGGAAATAGCAGCGGCAGCCATATCATCAGAAGCAGCAAATATGAATTGTAACGTACATAAGTATGTGAAAATAGATGTGCGTTGTTTGAAATTGGCCTGCGCAGTCCAATATAATATACAAAAATAAATACATACATATGTACATATATGATCAGATAATATTTATCTTTGTTTTCAGATATTTTTATCATTTTTATTTAAATAATCTTTTTTTTTCAGATGTACTTATTATTTTTATTTAATTAATCCTTGCTTTATATTTATATTTAATATATATTTTTTCAGACATAATCAATCTTTTGTTTTAGATATTATATTATATTATTCTTTATTTTCAGCTATTAATAATTGGTTTATTAAATTTATTTTTATAGGTATATGTATGCATATATTAGGTTGTCAAAAAAGTCTTACGGTATTTTCGCTAGTTGGCGCTGAGAGCGCGTAGTTTTAGTTTTATTCGTCGCATCGGGCCATGCTATACCTTTTTGGAAAGCTCCTTTCATGTTTGATTCATTGTCGTTTCTTATAAGTCGTTCGTGAGTTATAGCGTCGCAAACATGGAGCAAAATAAAAAGAAAATATTTCATATTTTACAGTACTACTACGATAAAGGCAAAAATGCATCTCAAGCCGCCAATAAAATTTGTGCAGTTTATGGACCCGATACAGTTTCCACCGCACAAAGATGTTTTCAACGTTTTCGTTCTGGTGTAAAGGTGGTCGAAGATGCGCCACGCTCCGGAAGGCCTGTCGTCGAAATTTGCGATAAAATCGCTGAATTGGTTGAAAGAGACCGGCATAGTAGCAGCCATAGCATCGGTCAAGAGCTGGGCATGAGTCATCAAACCGTTATAAAATAATAATAATTATTATTACTAACACAACAATTAGAATTAATTCATATGTATGTGTGCAAAGAATATGCGTTAACGTTTTTACCAATACTTCTTGTTTTTGTTTGTCGAAGAACAAGGGGTATGCAGAATATTTGCCAATATGGACTTTGAATATGTGCATAATTATATACAATTATTATTTAACTAGTGTTTATTTTCTACTACTGAAATATTTAGTGTTATTTTACCATCAACTTTTTTTGAAGATGATTTAAAATTTAATCAAAATTTATATAAATGTTTATATGTATATAAAAATGACGTGTCACGTTGTTTGTCCGCGATGGACTTCGAAACTAATAAACCGATTTTAATAAAATTTAGCAAACTGTGTTCAGTTTGAACCAACTTAGAAGATAGGATAGTAAAAACAATTCATAAATAAAAAAATACAGTGAAAGCTCTATTAAATGAACACTCTATTAAGCGGACATTTCCACTAATCTTACTTTTACTCGTTACTTTTTCCAATGAAAGTTATTTGTATGAACATATTCAAAATTAAACCCCAAGTATAATCCTTGGATTCTTATACCGCCAAAAAAGTTTTTGCCTTTATTTTTAAATAAACTGTATTGAATAATTTATCAGATGAATTATAGTATAAAATGTACAGCAACGCGTTGCTGAAATACTAGTGTTAATATATATGTATTTACGCAATGAAAATAACGGGTAGGTAATTAAAGTAGGGTAATTAAAATTTTTTTTTTTTTGCCATTTTCTGTTCTCTTATACCCTTACAATTAATATAGAAACCCACTTTACCATAGGAAGGTTTTGCAAAAGACCCAGAAATAATAACACCGCTCGAGGTTCGGAGCGCTCGGAGTGCACACCTCAAACTTTAAACGCGTCAAAATACACTTTTTTTAACTGGCGGACATGATTCCGATCGAACCACTAAAACCGATTTGCTTAGTTCTTTTTTAAATCTTCATAAAACGAGTAGCTAACGTTATTTTTTATAATTTATTGACAAAATTTATGTAAAATACATTGAAAAAATTAAAAAAAAAAAATGTTAATYACCTTTTTATTTATCAACGTTCCTTCATGATTCTAGTAGGGACGATAACCATTTACGTATATTTTAAGAATAAATTGAGTTTTTGCGTTTCAGATGATCTAAACACGAGAAATCGTGTCCGCCAGTGAAAGACGCATCTCATTCACTCAACTATTTCTCCGACAGATGTCAAGAAAAAATTCCGAAAAATTTTGTTTTATACAATCCACGAAAAAAAGTTCTATTGTAGAATAAAAATTTCTATAAACAAAAAAATGTCAAAAAAACAGCCCAGATTACCCTACTGACCCCTAAAGCATACGTACATGTATGGATATATGTATGTACATAGTATGTGCATATATTTTTGCCGAATCACTACACTTTCTTTGCTTCACTTCACTTTTTGTATGTATATTTAGCGTGTATATTTATTATTAGGAGTTTTGTGACTTCACCGTGCTATTTGTTTTCACAATTTTTGGATGTCGATTAAAGTGCCTAMCTTTATGAGCCACTCACGTTTGATGTTACTAGTGAAAAGGCATTATTTTTAACCAATAGGAAATAAGTGATTATATAGTTTTAGTTAACATATTGGTTACATTAACGCAAAACGTAACTAAAGAGTGAAATAAATACAAGCGGGATCGATGTTAAGCGAAATGATATCGAAATAGATCAGGATCGTGGCTGAATCAAAGTGAAGTATAAACAGCTGAGGTGATGTGGGGTTTACGCCCGCAGACGAAACGAATGTACAGGTATAAACGACTGAGACAAATGCAACAATGGCCATCTCTTATGATATTTGGTAACTGCTGCGAATTCCAATTTGACCCCGGGCGTGGTGTATTGGTGATGATATGGTGGCCAGTATTAAGGTGTGCCATTAGTTTCTCATGTCGGTGTATTTGGCGAGGGGAGTTCATTCTCAATTAAAGAACTACTAATAATATTGGAACTAATTCAGTACAAATAAAACATAAGGAAAAAAATTAAAATATTTGTTTAAAATTCTAAAATAGTTTAAATTAGAAAATGCAACACTATATTCAGTCCTATCACGCTATCCATCGTATCGAGGCTACGAATACGAATGTCCGCTAAGAATACGCACAATTTGCTATCATTGAATCCATGTGAATTCKAAACTTCTGTTTCCAGACTTARTTTTGAATTTTGACACTTCTAAATCAGCTGTGTAGAAGAAAAAATTTAAATTTTGATTAATAAAACTGAAATCGTTTATATTAAAATTGATTTTACGAACAAAATATGGATTCGACGTGATCTAAAACTCCCCGAAAATCACCGAGTGACAAAAGCAACCCTTTCGATGTGGACGGAACAAAAAAATTCATTGTTAAATTGTATTATAATTAATTTGCTAAAACAGGTTTATTAAAAACGATCGCTTAAATAAGGCGACTTTTACGTATGTCCTCGATGTTCTAGAGAGGAATGCAAGTTCTGCTAGATCGTGCGTGGACGACGAGTCCTACAAATTCATCCGGAAGGAGGGACACCGTCTAAGCTATCGGTTTAGTACGGTAGTAATGAGGCCCTACAAACTGAAATCAACCAGCAAAGAAGGCGAGAAGATGCAGGGGACGAGGAAGCTTCTCGTCCCAGCATCATGCCGGCCGAGCAGGTAGCAACTGCGATCATAGCGGAAGTCCTAGAAGAGAAGCGAACAGCGGAAGAGGGGGAGCTACCCTCTACGCAGGAGCTCATGGAAGGACTTGAAGACCTTGCTGGCGCTGCGGGGGACGGAGCAGATGAGGACCAGCCCCTCATCGAACCGATCCTATAATGGCCGCAGGTATGGAAGTA
>NW_017537246.1:18174-20249 GCF_001853355.1 Bactrocera latifrons | reverse complement strand
GAGCCTGCATAGCAATTAGAAGAAATATTGATCACTTTTGTATTTCAGAATTCCTAACACAGGAACTAGTTGCGGTGCAAGTCAAAGACGAAGAGGGGAAGGACTTCGTGTTGGCAACGGCCTATCTGCCAGGAGACATTTCAACTGCGCCCCCTGAGGTTGTGCAGGGCCTGGTAGACTATTGCGGGAAGAACAACATGCCCCTGGTCCTGGGGTGCGACGGGAATGCGCACCACACTGAATGGAGAAGTACGGACTTTAATACACGAGGTGAGTCTCTCCTAGAATTTATCATTAGCAATAACTTAAGTATTGAGAATGTTGGGTGCGAACCCATATTCGTCACTACCAACAGGAGGGAAGTGCTGGACATTACCCTGAGCAACGAGCTCATGTCGGGGGTGGTCTCGCAGTGGAGGGTATCATCAGAAACGTATTCCCAAGAACACAGATTGGTCTTCTTATCGGGAGGCGTTAAAACAAAATCTGCTAGGGGACGGGAAATCGGCCAGAGGCACGTCGGTCCTGTGTCTGGAGAGCAAGCTATCTGCGCTGAATCAGGCCATCACAAATGCGTACCACTGCAGCTGCCCCCTAAAGACGATCACCCAGGGACGCAAATGCCCCTGGTGGTCTAGCAAACTCTCTTTACTCAGATCTAAGGTGCGCAAKCTTTTTAATAAAGCCAAACGAACTGGGATCTGGGAGGATTATAAAAGCAGCCTAACTGCTTACAATAAGGAGATTAGGGCTGCAAAACAAGAAAATTTCAAAAGCTTCTGTGAGAACGTCTCCTCAACACCATACGCAGCTAGGCTGCACAAAGCTCTGGCCAAGGGGAAGACGAACACAGACTTAGCGATTCAAAAAGGTGATCGGACCTACACGACAAATGAGGAGGAGAGAGCGGCGGCACTCCTACGAGCGCATTTTCCGGAGACTGTTGCGGTGGACCGGTGCCTACCTATAGTAGAGCACAGGCCGTCTCGCCTGGACTGGGTGCTTGCAAGGAAATTATTTACTGCRGAYTCAGTCAGGTGGGCMACGGCCTCGTTCGCCAAATTCAAGTCCCCGGGAGCGGACGGCTTCTTCCCGGCACTTCTGCAACAAGGTGAGCAGACKCTACTGCCACACCTTGTACATGTGATGAGAGATAGCCTGGCGCTTGGTACATCCCTGAACCCTGGAGGATAGCTAAGGTGATCTTTATACCAAAGGTGGGAAGGCAAGACTATTCGCTGGCTAAATCCTTTAGACCGATCAGTCTAACCTCCTTAAAGTCGTTGCTCCAACTATTTTAACCGCAAAGTATACTTGCCATGATTGTAAGTTTGGTGACAAATTCACATTTCAAACATCTTAATCAATGTTTTGCAGATATGTGACAATAATATGAAAATACGTTATATGAATGTTCAGTTTCCTTTTAGCAATCACGWCTCCCACATATAGAATGTCAGCAATGCTCGTTATTTTCGTGAGAAAAAGTGTTTTGATGGTGAAGGAAACACTTGGCTTTTAGGTATTATACATACAAACTATATGTATATATACAATATATATTTAAAAAATTGCCAAAACGCCTTACAAATTTTCAAACATCAAAATCGTTTTATATTTGTACAGGAGAAAATAATAAAATACATGCAAAAGCGAGAAATATCGTTGAAAGAACAAGAGGTGTTTTTAGAAATCGATTTAGATGTTTTCTGAGTGCTCGTGCTCGAGCCATGAAAAGCATCTCAAAACGTTAATGTTGCGGACAGCGTTACACTACGTTTGCATTCACTATCGCGTGAATGATGAAACTTTTTTTTTTTTTAATTTTCATCAATTTATAATGATGCAGCTTCACAAATCAGAAAAGCTATATGTGCAACACTTTCACGAATATAATATCCTAAATAAATATTAACACCAAATATTTATAGCTTTAATTAAGTATTTATTTAATTACTAGCTTTTTAACCGCAACTTCGTCAGCAGTGGAGCCAATAAATTAGTATGAGAGATAAAGGGTAAGGGTATAATAATAGAAATGAGTCAATATGATAACTAAATTTTATTGCTTGGCT
>NW_017537246.1:16335-17894 GCF_001853355.1 Bactrocera latifrons | reverse complement strand
TGAATCCTTTTAAATTGGAATGGAAAGTCAGTGGGAATAATTGGTATCCGAGGTATTATAACACTATTTCCCTTACCGACACCTGTTAAAATAGTAGCACCAAGTATGTTCTGTTCTAATTTTGTTATCCGAAGCTTTGTCCCATGTTTTTGCTAAAAATCATGGAAAAGATCATAGACCAGGAAATAAGATCGAAGGGTCTTATAACTGCGCCCCTGCATGCAAATCAGCACGCGTACAGAGCAGGCAGATCGACGAACACCGCCCTTTACCAGCTAACCTCGGAGACACAGAGCTCGCTGGACTCCGGGGACGTGACGTTATGCGCCTTCTTAGACATCGAAGGTRCCTTTGACAACGCGTCCCATGGGAGCGTAGTAAGGGCACTGGAGAAAAGTAATGTGGCACCTACAATGCGCAGGTGGATAGAGGCGGTACTGCGCACCAGAATAGCTGAAAACACATCAGGAGGCACCAGTATTCGTCTCGGTACTACAAGGGGCTGCCCACAGGGAGGCGTGCTATCCCCCTGTTGTGGAGCATAGTCGTGGACGAGCTGCTGGTGCTGTTGACTAACAATGGAATCCGCTGTCAAGGATATGCGGACGACATTGTTATTATAGCCAGAGGGAAATTTGTGAGTACTCTCTGCCATCTCGTACAAAGGGGACTAGGTCTGGCCGAAGGTTGGTGTAATAGTGTCGGACTAAACATCAACCCCTTGAAAACGACCATCGTCTCGTTTACGAGGCGCAGGTCTCTGCCGGGCCTAAGGAACTTAACGCTCGGAGGCAGAGAGATTGTGACGACAGATATGGTCGCCAAGCACACACACCAAAGGACGGCAGAGGGAACCGGCAAAGGTAAATTGATCTCGTCCCAACGTATGGAAGAGCTAAGCGGCACCATACCACTGGCTCTTCTTGCTAGGGAAGGTATTACCAAAAGGTTAAACTTCACTAAAAAGTTCAAGATCACCCTCGGCAACAAGGCCGATTGGAGCGACTCCGCTCTCGAGCTACTACTCAGGGATAGCTCGATCAGGTGGTACACCGACGGCTCGAATACTTCGGAGAGAGTTGGTGCAGGGGTCGCAGGACCACGTGCAAAACTCTCTATACCTATGGGAAGGTTTCCGAGCATATTCCAAGCGGAGGTATTTGCTATAAGTCGGTGCGTAGAGCTAAACCTCCATYGCGGCTATCGCAACGAACGTATAGCCATACTAAGCGATAGCCAAGCGGCACTCAGGGCGATCTCATCATACGAGGTAAAATCGCTATTGGTACAGGAGTGTATGGACCGGCTGAATAGTCTGGCAGAATGCAACCAAGTGAACCTTATTTGGGTGCCGGGCCACAAAGGCATTGCTGGAAACGAACTGGCCGATGAGTTTGCCCGCGCTGCAGCATCCACCAACATGGTAGGGCCAAAACCCTTCATAGCGGTAGGTCTCMACACCATAAAGGAACAGTTCCGCAAGGATGCAGCAGTGGGTAGGGAGATACATTGGCAACAACTTCCTGGCTTGCGTCACGCAAAGCTGCTAATGAAGGGTT
>NW_017537246.1:2077-14385 GCF_001853355.1 Bactrocera latifrons | reverse complement strand
AGGTATTATAACACTATTTCCCTTACCGACACCTGTTAAAATAGTAGCACCAAGTATGTTCTGTTCTAATTTTGTTATCCGAAGCTTTGTCCCATTATATAGCCGAAGAGCATCTAGATTTCGCATAAGCATTACTGGTACATTTAGTTTTAATTGAAGTTTATGTGACCCGATAGTTCAAGTGAATTTAAAAGCTCCACAGGATATGAAGTACTTAGTTCCGTATCTATAATTGTATCCATTGACAAATATTCCATCATTTCTCCTTGAACCTCGCTTAAGTGTTGATCCTATTAACAATTTCATTTCTTGATGCTAATCTCTTGCACACAACCACTGATCGCTACCAAAATTTTTTCATTAGCACTGAGATCCACATCACTTTCTACTAAATTACAAAATTTTCTTGACAATACTACTACATATTGTAGCCTTCAGCGTCAACATCTAAACAACCATCACCAATTTTCAACAACATTTCTACGTAAAGTCCTGAATCCACGTCATTATGAAGATGCACTCTCATATTCGTTTTCAGGCGAAGTTGTTCAACTATCGACCAGAAGCTTGATGTTTTAATGCACGCATGAATTTCATTTGCTGGTGTCCCCCTCTGAATCACTGGGAGGGTTTGAGGGAAATCACCGCCAATAAAACTACCATACCTCCCATTATGTCTGTACTATCTCGCAAGTCCTGTAGAGTCCGGTTTAAAGCTTCTATAGCCTTCTTGTGAGACGTTTTACTTTCATCCCACACTAAAATCTTGCATTCTCGCAGCATCCTGCCTCGTGAACTATTCTTATTAAAATTGCAGATTGGCGAATCTTACGTTGCCAAATTCAATGGTAATTTTAAAATGAAATGTGCCGTACGACCGCCGTTTAATAGCTTCGCGGCTATACCAAAAACGTTTTCCCAGTTCCTCCTGGTGCGTCGAGAGAGAAGAGGCCACCATTATCGGAGTCTATTTTAAGTAAAAGTTTTAAGTTCTGCTAATTGGACCTCTAACATGATGCAAAAACATGCGCATACGAATGCATTCAAAATTCGTAACATATACGGTATAGACCAAGAGTATCCGATGCTTTAACCCCAGGTTGGTTTCGAAAAGGTGTACCATAAATACGACGACGACATTGTTTTTTTGAACTGTTCCATGTATAATTACGTGAACCTCAGAGTACAATAATGTCTTTGCAAAAGTATCATTCTGACAAARGTGAAAAAATGCAGGCAGYGTGGTCTTAGAAGGAGGTAAAATCCTATCTTGAAAAGCATTTTCATCAAAGAAGACACGCTGTCCGTTTTCTAAGTTACTGCAAGATGTGTAGCAGTGGGATATCTTTCATGTAATGGAAAGCCAAGAAGCCGCCATGCCGCTTTATTGCTACTGACATATCTTCCTACTGGATAAGTTTGTATTTCATTGAGGGCCTGGACAGCACCTTCATATCGGTTGATCACTTCCTTTATTGATATACATGCTAATATATATTTGCCACACATCTACATCACATTTCAACACCCCACATTGGAAGACAAAATCATCATAAACAAACAGCACACCTCACTCACCACTCACTTTCTACATCACACCAATACACTCAAACATGACATCACACTACCAACTAGAACACAACAACTTTCAAACAAAAAAAAAGGGACGGACAACTCCAGCCGCACTACACTTCGCTTTTTGCTTCCATACGAGTCGACACTGAATGAAACAACTCTGTAGAGTTTGGTTATACACTGAAAGAAAATATATACAAATATTTTACAAATTTACATTTTTTAAGTGAATATAGATTCAAAAGAATCTAAAAAATCTCCATTCTTTAATATTCCAAAAATGATTTCTGACGGTAAGAGTCCATGTACACCTGCAGAAGCTACACGCTCTAATCAAGGTGCTACAAAACAAATTCATTTCTGAGAGTGACTGTTTAGTAAAATACTGCACTCGATTCGCTTCTTCGCCGATGCAAGACAATTCTGAATCGGCGCTAGAAATAAAAAAGAAAACGATTGAAAATTTTTGAACACTTCTCCAAGCTGCATATGACGCAATTGTAGATACTCATACTTCAGATCTACCAGAAAACTTTAAATCTTCTGCTTACGCTAAATTTGAAAACTGCTTAGACCAGTATGAAGATACAAAATTTATGATCGCAGATCAGCTAAAACTTATTGAATCAAGTGCGCCTACCCATCATTCGAGAGTAGAGCTGCCACAAATGCAAGCCCAAGGAGCAAGTTCTGGCATTCACCTCAAAGTGCCAGCATGCGCTACAGAAATATTTCATGGATGTTATGAACAATGGCCTTCCTTCCGGGACATGTTTCCTGCCGGTTACATTAACCATCCACAACTATCGCAAGCGCAAAAATTGTATCATCTCCGATACAAAACAAAAGGTCAAGCGGGCGTAATAGTAAAACAGTTCGCATTAAGTGATGACAATTTCAATTTGGCTTGGGAAGCTCTAAAAGCTAGATACGAAAACAAAAGAATATTGGTCGACATGCAAGTAACGATACTCATGAACTTGCCGAAAATTGAAAAAGAAAAAGAAATTTCAAATGGTTTGTCGGTTCTAACGACACAAAATGTTCCCGCAGACAGCTGGGACCCTATTCTGGTAAACATATGCACGGCAGCATTACCAGAAAAATCATTACTTCTATGGGAGCAATCGCTCTCATCAAGAAGAGACTGCCCAACGTGGCAGCAAATGAAAGATTTCTTAATTGCCCAATATGAAATTGCGGAAAGGGTAGATAAAAAAACAGTCAGAACTAAAAGCGTTCAACACGACCTAAACAGAAGCTTCAATAGACCCCAAGAAAGCAAATTCAACTGCGTATACCAATATACCTCAAAGTTGCAACAGCAGCTCCTGAAACACAAAATCTCGAAATTTGCCAAGAGACACCATGCCGCTCAAAGGCATTAAAAACTCAAACGCTACACAGCGAGAATCAAAGTAAGGTATTACTCCCAACAACATTTGTCTCCATCGAACACAGAGGAGAACAAGCATTGGGATAAGATTTCACATCTGACTCTAGCAGATCCCAACCGCAACACCCCTGCTCAAATAGGACTTCTATTATGCAGCGATCTTATATCGCAAATTATATTAGAAGGTGTTGAAAAAAATTTCGAAAACACTCCTGTCGCAAAATCCTTTTTTCGGATGGGTAATAAGTGGGCTAGTTGCGGAACCTTTCACAGCAATGACAACTCAAGTTGAGGAAACCTCAAACGAGTACCTCAATTTACAATTGAGAAAGTTTTGGGAGTTAGAAGAACTCTCCCCCATTTCACTTACAACACCAGAAGATCAGTATTGTGAAGACTTTTACAAAGCTACAACTACTCGATCAGATAATGGTCGGTATGTCGTACGRCTACCGCTAAAACAACAATTTCCAGCCACACTCGCCTTAGGTCACTCTCGCACCTCTGCAATGCAGCAGTTTCTAAGTATGGAAAAAACCTACTTAGAAAAGGTCAGCTGAAACAAGATTATGATGGTGTCTTAGAAGAATACCTTCATTTAGATCACATGGAGGAAATAAGCCCGTGTGAAAAAATCATAAAAGGCAAATATTGCCCATTCTACTTGCCGCATCATGCAGTAGTAAAGCCTGACAAAAAAAACAACAAAAGTCAGAGTTGTCTTCAATGGCTCAAGAACCACTAGCTAGGGGAATTTCCTAAATGATATTCTATTTACGGGACCCACACTCCAACCAGATTTAATGCTCCTCATATTAAATTGGCGTATATAAAAATAAGTATTAAATGGTAATGTCGAAAAAATGTGTCGACAAATAGTCGTACATAAAGAAGATCAAGATTTTCAGCGAAATATTTTCCGAAAATCTGCCAATAGTCCACTACACGACTTTAAAGTAAAAACAGTAAACTATGGTGTAAACTGTGCTCCATACTCAGCCATTCGTATACTCCACGAACTGGCAGAAGACACAAAGTCAGAATTTCCTCTGTCAGCACAAGTGCTAAGAGCACAGACATATGTAGACGAGATCCTGTCGGGAAGCCACAGTCTTCCACTASTATACGATACCTTGTCACAGGTAATAAACGCCCTCAAGACCGCAGGATTTCCTTTAAAAAAGATTACAGCCAACCACCCAAATATTTTAAAAAAATATTCCTAAAGACCATTTGTTGGATACTAATTTCCTTATATTTGAAAAGGAAAGTACAACAAAAGCACTGGGCATTCAATGGAATGCGATATCTGACCAGTTTCATATATTACAGAGTCAATATCCGCATTATCCGCCATCAMAAAGAGAAAAATTTTGTCCTCTGTGGCGAAATTTTTCGACCCCGCAGGATGGCTTTCGCCAATTATGATACAAGCGAAAACAACGCGACGAACAAGTGAAACCTCTTTGCTTAGAAAAATGGTCCCAGTTCGCTAATAATTTGAACGACATCTCGCAGATACGAATTCCACGGTGGGTAAACTATTCCCCCGAATACAAAGTGGAACTACACGGCTTCTGCGACGCCTCTGAAAAGGCATATTGTGCCACTATATATGTGCGTACACAAAGCGATGTCGCAACTACAAACTAGCTGCAAAAGCAAAAGTTGCGCCTCTCAAAACGCTGAGTCTCCCACGACTTGAATTCTGTGGCGCTCTGCTACTAGCAAATCTAGCTTCAATGATGCAGACCCACTTAAATATAGCGAAATACAGATTATATTTGTGGTCCGATTCCGTAATAGTTCTAGCCTGGTTAGAAAAACCACCACATGCGTGGAAAACTTATATTTCTAACCGAACATCTAAACTACTTGACCTGGTAAGATCAGCCAATTGGCGTCACGTAGCCAGTGCTGACAATTCTGCTGATCTAGGTACAAGAGGATGCAAACATTTGCATCTCGCCACCTCCACCCTCTGGTGGAATGGCCCCCGATGGTTAACAGAATCTCCCGATTCTTGGCCACAATCGYCYATGCGCAACATAATTGCCCCAGAAAGTCGAAATATTGCCACTTATCACACAACAATGGATGATGCTGACATTCTTGAACGATTTTCATCGCTCCCCCGAGCACTCGGAGTAGTCGCCTCTATTCTCAAATTCGCAGAGCGACTCCAACTTAAGGCAAAGGGAGCAACTTGCCCCCAATGCGGTACATTGTCGCAAAAAGACTTACACAAAGCAAAGGTCGCTCTTATAGTGTCAACCCAAACGCGCTCCTTCAGCCGCGACCTGGGGTTACTAAGAGAATCGAAGCCACTTGACAAAAAGAGCTCACTCTTAGTACTAAACTCATTTATAGATACGAAAGGTCTGCGTCGTGCAAACGGCCGACTTGATAATTCCAGCCTTACTTATAATGATCGCCATCCCATTATAGTACCTGAGAAATCCTCATTTGCCACATTATTCATCAATCAATCAGAATATGAGAACGCAGTTTATGGCAGCAGTTCCTTCGCTCTGCCTTTCACCACCACAGGTGTCGACTTTGCTGGGCCTTTTCAAATAAATGTGCCCATGCTATCCCACCCTCATGAAAGGCTATGTGGCTGTCGTTGTCTGTTTTGCGACAAAAGCAGTACACCTTGAGCTCTGTACCAATCTGACAAAAGAGGCTTTCCTCGCGGCATTTGCTCGCTTCGTCGGACGACGTGGCTTTCCATCCAAAATCATGAGCGATAATGGTAAAACATTTATCGGAGCTCAAAGAGCCACARGAAAACAATTTGTGGATTTTATGAAACAAGTCTTACTTGACATTGTACAAAAATATGCTCCCCAAGGTATCAATTGGCAGTTTATTCCCCGAGCGATCCACATATGGGTGGTTTATGGGAATCAGCAATAAAAAGCTTCAAGTCACATTTCAAGAAGCTAGCTTTACTTATAAATTTAATTATGAAGAATTTACGACATTGTTACCCAGAATTGAAGCCGTTCTCAACTCACGGCCTCTCGCTGCCCTCTCGCAAGATCCATCAGACGTTACATCCTTCACACCCGGGCATTTTCTTAAAAGAGCGCCCATTCTGGCCACACCTGAGCCAGGAGAGGAGTCGCTTTCCTTATTAAATAGATGGGAAAGAATTAATATTCTCCATCATGATTTCAGTCTTCGATGGAAAGAAGATTATTTAAAGGACCTCCACAGAAGGTACCGGTGGAAAACACCAGAAAACGCGCTGAAGCTTGCAGATTGTGTCTTAATTCATGACGATTGTCTCCCCCCTACTGAATGGAGGCTTGGCCGCATAGAGAAGCTTTACCACGGCTCCGATGGTCACATTCGCGTTGCTGGTCTCCGTACGCAAAACGGAACACTAACTCGGCCGCTCATTAAACTATGCTTTTTGCCCACAGCCGATAAAATCGACACGTAAACCGTAAACAATAAAAGATAAATCGATATAGCCCGCAAAACGGACCACGAATAATATCTTAATGAATCACGAACGGGGCCTACACCAGCCCCTCGAAATCCCACTGCTACAACGCAACCAACCGTTGCCCGAAGTGCAATACGCGCAAATCCGACGCCGGTTCCAGCAGAACCGCAGCGCCTCCGATGCCCACTTTGCCGCTTTCAAAGGCTCATTCGGTTCACCAAGTAATGGAAGTGAAAATTTACCAGCGGAACAGCACATTCTAGCAGTTTCATCTTTCCATTTAAAAGCAGCGCAGTACTAACGTTTTTATTCATTGAGCCAATAACAATCAATGGATGATTAAGATATTCAGTTGAAAGATCACACTGAAGCCCACTACCATTAAACACAGCCCAATCATTACGCGTGGTCTAAATTCCTGTATTATGAATTCTTCTCGCCTGCGATTGTWCTGGTGTTTCCATCTCTTTTCTAGTTGTCTGCAATGCAGCTTGTCTTTTTAAATGAACTCGTGCTTGAAGAGGCGTTTCAGCTGCTCCCAAAACTCTTTGTCGCTCTCCTTGTCGTTGTCTTCTCAGCTTTGCGTGAGCCGAAGTTTCTTGATTTCGTGCAGCTTTTGCGGCACGGGCCCGCAATGAATTTTTGGATAGACCAGGTTTCCGCTTCCGAGGCATTTTCAAAGAAAAGCAGAGTAAGAGTTAACAACAGCGAGTAAGATCTAAAATAATAAAGTGACACCTAACCACAAAAATTAGGGATTACCTCAAAAATTTTAATAGTTTTATACTGCATGTAGCAACAGAAGAAAATAACAATAAATATAGAAAAATTAGGAACAGTTGAAACTATATTCAATTGAATTAGATATTGTCGTCACCGGCGGTAATACATTGGGACGGTATTACAGTATCCAATGTTAAAACTTCATTACTGTAATGCTAGATGTGGTTGAAGTATGGAAATTTGAAGATTTTTTTTTAAATTCTTTTTCCCGTCAAGTTATTTCTTAAATATAGAGTACCCTATGTTATTTCTACGGATAATACCTTCAAGAGTATACGTACGAGTAAAAAGTTTCATGATGATCGGTTAAGTAGTTTTTGCGTGAAAGCGTAAACAGCAAACTTACATTCGCATTTCGTGGGGATTATAATTACTTTCTGTAATGGCTTGCAATTTTTTTCCTCTACTTCTAACATTTGCTGTTTTATGGAATCCGTAGCAGCTATCAAATTCTCCATAGTTATTGTGTGCCCTCTAATTTCTTCCACTCCCGCTTTTTTCATATGGTTTTACATTTCTCTGCCTAGTCGTTGCATACCAGAACCTTTTCCTGAAATTCTCTTTGAATTGTAAGTTGTTCTTTTATTAAATCGGCTGTACATGTATCCGGTGACCTAGCAGTACGTCTAGGCAGTGCTGGACTGCAGGTCACTGATGGCATTGATACGTCGGCCTTTGCCTCATTGCCAACGTCGGCTGACATCGGTAAGGTCATGCTCACTGTATTTTTAATTCCACTTGTACTCGTCTCTAATGCCGTTAGTGTTATCACCGATTCCTCCAAATCGCTGAAATGGTGCTGCTTATTTCTGTCGCCACCAGCAGCTCCTTTTTATTTTCCACGAGTTTTCTTTTTATGTAGGCCTTCCAGTCAAGCCATACCTAATAAAAAATAAGTCAAACAAGCTTTAAATTATCCTGTTACAACAATAAAAAATTTATTATTTTACCTTCTTCCAGCTGGAAATATTTTTGATTGGCGGACCAACACTGTTGAGTTCTTGGTCCATATTGATCCAAAAAGCTGCCACTTCTTCTTAAGGGCACTTGGTAAAACCCTGCGCCATTTAAGGTTTTTGCTGTAACAATTACTGGTAACAAATATGTTATAGTTTGAGTTCAATAAAAAATTACATTTTCCTTTTTAATTTATTTCTCTGCTGGCAAAAACTTGTCGCACAAAAACTGCGAAAAAATTAAAAAATTTTCCGTTCCGAGTGAATTCAGTGAATGCCACTCTACGAATTTCGAACTTACGTTCGGAATTGTTCGAATTGCATAATAGCGATTTCGCATCTTTCCCGATAAAACAGTCTACGATGGATTGCGTGATAGGGCTGATTACTCTAGAGATAAAGTGGAAAATTATAAGTTCAAATTACCCTAAAGAAATAAAAATACTACTAAAAAGAAAAAAAAAAAATAGTCTAGAAATGGTAAGAAAAAATTTTTAAAGCCAACTTTATTAACTCAGCTCTCGGCTGACAAAAATACGCTTACTTGCTCTGCAAAATTAGCAAATATCTTAAACGTCCAACGTGCCACGTTGTATCATTAAAAATTATGAGTAATAGGTGGGCTAGAAGTGATTGTGATAAAAAAATGTATTCGTATTACACTAAGCTGAAAATTGTCTTCTAAATAGGAATAGTAAAATTGGATGGAGTCATGATATYGTGGAGTGGCCAGAAACGATTCTTTTACACATGGCAGCTCACGACTTCCGGTCTTTGACCAAGTATTCTCTGGGTAGCCTAAAAACTTCCGAGAAGGCCGACGTGWCCTAAGATGCCTTTTATGAGTGCTTGAAGCGCAGATATGAGAGCTGCCCCCGCCACGATGTCAAAGTCGTGCTTGACGACTTTAACGCCAGGGTGAGCAAAGAAGGTATCTTTGGTACTACGCTCGGTAAATACAGCCACCACGAAGCAACATCCCCAAATGGGTTGTGGCTGATCGACTTCGCTGGGGACCGAAATATGGTAAACTGTTGTACTAGATTCCAGCTTAAGAAGATACATCAAGCTACCTGGCTGTCTCCGGATCGGAAACCACCAAACAGATCAATCATGTTGTGATAGACGGAAGACACATCCCCAGTGTTTTAGATGTGCGTGCTCTCCGAGGTCCTAACATCAACCCGGACCACTATCTTGTTGCAGCCAAGATTCGCAACCGCCTCTGTGCAGCAAGAAGTACACGTAAACAAACACAAGGAACGTTTGACGTCGATAAGCTGCGATCGCAACAGACAGCCGAACGACTATCTACTCGGCTTCCACTCCTGCTCTCTGAGAGCACTCGTCAACAACTCGGTATAAACGAACTGCGGGACGGCATTTCAAACTCCTTACGTACAGCTGCAACCAAAACCATTGGTTTTCGGAAAGTGCAGAAGAACAGCTGGTACGACGAGGAGTGCCGTGTCGCAGCGGAAGAAAACAGACTGCCTATCTCGCAACGTTACGATCGACCACAGCACGTGCGGGATGGGATAGATACCGAGAGTTGAAGAGAGAAGCGAGACTCATTTGCAGACAGAAAAAGAAAGAGGCCGAAATTCGTGAGTGCGAAGAGCTGAAAAGCTGGTAGACAGGGGTAATGCTCAAAAATTCTACGAAAAAATGCGGCGCCTTACAGAAGGTTTCAAGACCGGAGCGTACTCTTGTAGAACCCCCTAAAAGTGATCTAGTCACCGATGCCCAGATCATACTTAAATTATGGAGGGAACACTTTTCCAGCCTGCTGAATGGCAGGGAACGCACAACGCCAGGAGAAGGCGAACCCGATGCCCCAATAGACGACGATGGAGCAGACGTTCCATTGCCCGACCAGGAAAAAGTTCGAAAAGCAATTAACCGCTGGAAGAACAAAAAAGCGGCAAGGCTCGATGGATTGCCGGCCGAGCTATTCAAACACGGCGGCGAAGAACTGATAAGAAGCATGCATCAGCTTCTTTGTAAAATATGGTCGGACGAAAGTATGCCCAACGATTGGATTTTAAGTGTGCCATGCCCAATCCTCCAAAAAGGAGACCCCACAATCTGCGGTAACTACCGTTGGATTAGCCTCCTCAACATCGCATATAAGGTTCTATCGAGCATATTGTGTGAAAGATTAAAGCCCACCGTCAACAAACGGATTGTACCTTATCATTGTGGCTTCAGACCAGGAAAATCAACAACCGAGAAGATATTCACCATGCGCCAAATCTTAGAAAAGACCCGTGAAAGGAGAATCGACACTTACCACCTCTTCGTCGATTTGAGAGCTGCTTTCGACAGCACGAAAAAGAGCTACCTTTATGCCGCGATGTCTGAATTTGGTATCCCCGCAAAACTAATACGGCTATGTAAACTGACGTTGAGCAACACCACAAGCTCCGTCAGAATCGGGAAGGACCGCTCCGAGCCGTTCGATACCAAACGAGGTTTCAGATATGGCGACGCCCTATCGTGAGATTTCTTCAACCTGCTTCTGGAGAAATAATTAGAGCTGCAGAACTAAATTGAGAAGGTACTATCTTTTATAAGAGTGTACAGCTATTGCCGTATACCGATGATATTGATATCATCGGCCTCAATACCCGCGCCATTAGTTCTGCTTTTTCCAGACTGGACAAGGAAGCAACACATATGGGTCTGGCAGTGAACGAGGGCAAGACGAAATATCTCCTGCCATCAAACAAACAGTCGTCGCACTCGCAACTTGGCACTCACGTCACTKTTGACAGTCATARCTTTGAAGTTGTAGATAATTTCGTCTATYTTGGAACCAGCGTAAACACCACCAACAATGTCAGCCTAGAAATCCAACGCAGGATAACTCTTGCCAACAGGTGCTACTTCGGACTGAGTAGGCAATTGAGAAGCGAAGTCCTCTCTCAACAAACAAAAGCCAAACTCTATAAGTCACTCATAATTCCCGTCCTGCATATGGTGCAGAGGCTTGGACGATGTCAACAACAGATGAGTCGACGTTGCGAGTTTTCGAGAGAAAAGTTCTGCGAAAGATTTATGGTCCTTTGCGCGTTGGAACGATGAGCTGTACGAGATATATGACGACATTGACATAGTTCAGCGAATTAAAAGACAGAGGCTATGCTGGGTAGGTCAGGTTGTCCGGATGGACGAAAACACTCCAGTTCTGAAAGTATTCGGAGCAGTATCCGCCGGGGAAAGCAGAAGACCTCCACTCCGTTGGAAGGACCAAGTGGAGAAGGACCTGGCTACGCTTGGAATATCTAATTGGCGCCACATAGTGAAAAGAAGAAGCGACTGGCGCGCTGGTGTTAACACGCCAGTGAAGAAGAAGAAGTTGATTCTGGGAAACCCTTTACAAATATGTCTATCACTCATTTGCTTTTATTGGAATCAATTTTCGGTTAAAACAATAAGAGTATTTTTCTTTCTTTTAATACTTTCAATATCTTGCTACATTGCATACGTACACTGGTCGGCATATATATTTTGACATATCGATGCCTCAGTTTCGGTTTGAAATTTTATTTATTTTAAAGAGAAAAGTATTTATGGATTGGTTTTGTCCTGGTCAGATCAGTGCTTCTATTTCGCTTTATTAGCGACCACACATTTTCAATAATGTTTAAGTCAGGACTTTGTGGTGGCCAATCGAGGGTTTCCACCCCAACATCTCTTAAAAACCTAGTAATTAATCTCGCCTTATGGCATGGAGCATTGTCCTGTTGGAGAATAAATTATTTTCCTATTAATCTGTCGCCGGAAGGAAGTGTATAATTGTTTAAGGTTTCTAAATATCGGTTCTGGTTCATGGATCCGTCTATGGGAACCAAGTCTCCCACACCATTGTATGAAACTGCGCCCCAGAACATTACGCTCCCACCCCCCATGGCTTACTCTTTCACACACGGGAGCAATTTTTTTACGATAATTCTTGTTAATTCTTACAAAAACTTTCTTTTGAGATGCGTGGAATTCAAAACTACTCTCATCCGTCCACAGGATTTTACGCCAAAATGAAGGGGACTTGGTGATGTACCTTTTCGCGAACTCCAAACGCTTTAGTCTATTTTTTGGGGTGATAAAAGGTATTGGCTTTGCAATATATGTTTTCATA
>NW_017537246.1:0-1647 GCF_001853355.1 Bactrocera latifrons | reverse complement strand
ATATGCCGCTGCAAAAATCGTTGCTTGCCGGCATTCTTATCAGCAGAACGAAAAAACAAAAGACAATTGACGAAATATTTCGCATATTTACAGTTATTAATTTGCACTTCTCTTTCATCATCATTTTCGGTTCTAATAATGCACCGGTACTTAGTTCAAGAGTCTAAAGGTCAAATGAATGCTATGACAAAATATATGCCGACCAGTGTATATAGCTATGTTCATTTAAATGTTGCTTCTAGTTCTACTAGTTCCGCTGCAATACACTTATGCCAACGAATTTTCTAGTTGACATAGCACTTGAAAAAATTCTCCGTCCTGGTGGCCATTAGAGCCTTCTTCGATTCAGCTTTTATATTCTCGATTAAGTCAAACCGGTAGCTGTGGAGTGGCATGTGAATTTGCTGAATAGCCGGAAGTTACACAAAGGTTGCGGAACGATATTAGTTGAATATGTGGCGAAATGATCACGGTTAGCCAATGCAGTATGAAATGGTTCATTATCGCACTTCTTTGTTCAATAAATTTAGATATAGTAAAAATCGAAGAACGAACGCCTCACAAAATGACGCGTATCTAAAATACTAATAAATTTTTTGACGTGCAATTTAGAATATATGTCACTAATAGTAACACCATCTTAAAGAAGAGAAAATTTACCGATTCAAAAAGAATTATAAATTAAAAATTCACCCTTCAATTTGATCACAGTAGAATATACGAGTGATCATGAGAAGAGTTTGAATTCTTTTACTGCCTGTCCGCCCGTCTCTCCATGCAAGTGATAACTGGAGTGCAAATTCACATCTTGATAAAACGGTATTGCAGATGCGGGTATTCGGACTACTGCCACGCACAAAAAAAAAACCTTTAAATAAAAACCAATAAAGTACCATAACTAAGCACTAAATTAAACTACAAAACTGGAATTTGGTATAAGGAATCATAGGAGCGAGGGACACCTGATGGCTAAAAAAGTAGGCACACGTACCCATATTCTAAACTGCTGAGGCTAAATCAACCAAACTAACTGAGAGAAGTATTTATAGCATTTCTTTGTACACTGTACAAATGGGTTCAATCACGTAAAACCTAAGCCTAGCTATGTTGAAAGCTCCTTAAACTGCGGTACTCACTGAATACATGAGCGGCATGGTTTACATTTCACAACTAGGACGGAAGAGGAAGAACTTTATAGCCGGAATATTTCAATCGTACTGTATAAGTATGTGAAGTTACCCAGGTATTTCCACTACACACTGTGACAACGGGCGAGCTCGGATGACAACCACGCCTTCTTCTTTTATTTTTAATAAATTCCATCTGATTTTTATACTTTGCAGTATACAAATCCAATTTTCAAAATAAAACTTTGCGAAAAAAATTCACTCAAAAGATTGGGTAAACTCGTTTCCCTAATAAAATTATTTCAGATTAAGCCCCCTATATCGTTCAATATGTAAGAAAGTTTAAGAATCTCTCCAGTAAGAGTGTATCCTCTTGGATAAAATTAATTAAATCGGGAAAATACGGAAGTCCCATAGTCAGTTTACTAGCAAACCTTCTGTCGAATATGTCGCTCAGTGGAGAATGGAGTCATGTGTAGAAGTTCACGCAAGTGAGGAAAGTTTTCTGATCGCCATTCAC
>NW_017537245.1:1534874-1562248 GCF_001853355.1 Bactrocera latifrons | reverse complement strand
AGAAAACCAGCAATCTCGTATTAGAAGCCCAACATTCGTTTACCCAAATTCTTTGAAATGTGAACAGCGATTGTTTGAACAGAGAAACGATGTTTAGTTAGGTAGATACAGGCGTTGGCAAGAGCCAGCAGCGGTAAAATTAACTCAAATATTTATACCCTTAACAGGGTGTATTAAGTGTGTCACGAAGTTTGTAACACCCAGAGGGTGTCGGATACCCTATAAAGTATATATATAAATGATCAGTATGTCGAGGTGAGTCGATTTAGCCATGTTCGTCTGTCTGTCTGTCCGCCTGTCTGTCTGTCTGTCTGTCTGTCTGTATATATGCGAACTAATCCCTCAGTTTTTAAGATATCGAAAACGAATAGAATAAAGTGAATGATTCTATAAAGAAATTCAAGTAATACGTCTTTTCGTTGTGAGAATATTACAATTTTCTTAAATAATAATCTTAATAGTAACCACGTTGTCTAATTCATCAAAACGATTCTCCCAATATACCTTGGGTAAATAACAGTTTTCAAACAATTTTTTCTCATATAAAAAATAAAATATTTTCTTAGATTTTTTTATTGTTACAAACATACAATATTAACAAAGATATTCTGGAATTTTTGGAAATAAAATATTTTAAATTCGGCCATGCGACGCCATTTCCGTTGAGCCCTCGGAAAACACGCCCGAGTTGGCAGAATAAGTCCTTACAGGATCAACTAAAATGAAAAAATTTAGTTAAAATCTTGACTTAGAACTTGGACGAAAAGAAAAGTGAAATTTAAATTTTTGGCAGATATTTTTACAAAAAAATTAAATATTCACTGAAAATTTCGCGACATTTTTTTCCAAATATTTGTAATAGAAAAAAATTCTTCGTCCAAGTGTTTAAGAATTGTATCTCAAAGGCCTGTGTAAAATTTCATGAAGATCGGTTGAGTAGTTCACGAGAAATCTTCCCAACTGTCTTCAAAAACACAGGCGCACTTAAAATGGCTAGCCCCGAGCGCACAAGTTCTCAAGACTGTATCTCTGAAAGTATTGCTCGGATCAACTTGAAAATTGAGGAAAATATTCTAGATGTGTAGTAGAATGAAATAAGGCATAAAAAATCGAAATTTTGAAATCCGTAAACCCATGTAACACCTTAAGAAACGTCGGAGATCCTACTAAAATTGTATATAGCATAAATGACCAGCCTGAAGAGCTGAGTCGAATTAGCTCTTACAGCAACTAGTACCTAAGGTTTTGAGTTATCGATCTGAAATTTTAAACTCTTCCTTTTCTTTCCAAGAAGTCGTTCATTTACTGGAATTTCCGATTTCATATCACCTTGAAGGCTAAACGATTGAAATCAAGTCTTTGTATGAAAAACTTTTTTATTTGACAAGCTCTTTTCACGAAATTTGGCGTGCATTATTTTTCAAGACAGCTGCCAAGTCGCCGTTCAAATATTTTAGAACGGGCGGCTGTAACATATAGCTGTCATACAAACTGAACAATCAAAAATCGATGCAACCGAAATTCAGGTATTTTCTTGTTCTAATTGGAAGGATATTTCTAGTACCCAACCATAAGTTTATACTTAAGCTTGATATGGTATTACAAGTTTTATTTTATTTTTTTTTTTTTGTGTACAGAAAATATTTTCAAAATAAAATTTTAAAAGTAAAATATAAAAAGTATTAAGGTAGCAGCTGAATCGAAAACTTATTACCTACTTTCTTTCAAATTCGCCCAATAAACTAGGATTCCAACTACCATTCTGCCTTAGAACCGTGTAGTTTCTTTGGAGCACATTTGACCACCTAATGATAGAGCGACTGACCTAAGACACCTTACGTATATTTAATCACCCAAACCAATGGCAAAGTAAATAAACGATTGAAAAATATTTGATTAAATAATTTTGTGTCAAAAAAAAAACTTTTTGTTTTTAATAAGCCTCTAAACACTAACAATGCAAACACTAATATTTTACATACCCACAAAAAATTTCAACTAATTTCACGTTCGTTTTAGTACAAACTGATAACGTTATCAGTAATATTGTCGGCATTAATGAATACCTATTATGGTATGTATGCTTACGTACATCTTGTTGTAAATAAATATTATGCAATTAATCTTTGGTGTTTTTACGTTCCAAACTCAATACAAGACATGTTTTTTTTTTTTATTTCCGAAAGCAGAACTCACTAAATATTTAAAAGCATACCCAGTAAAGCGGCATTTTTTCTTAAAAAAAAACACTAAAATTAAAAAAAGTATATTTTTTTGTTTGATCTTTTGACTTTTGTTATAAAAAATAAATAACATTTGCCAAAGCAAACAAGAGAGAGTCAACACTTTTCTACAAATACAACGTAGTAAGGAGAATCAAACTACAGGGGTAAAGAATGTTGAATGCAAACGAAGAAAATAAGTTAAATTGATTTAAATTGAAAGCGAAAAGCGGCGACACACGAGCAAATAAGAGAAATAGACAGACAAAAGTCAACTAATATATACTTGTATATAGGTATGTATATGTGTGTGTAAATGAATGAAAACACTAAAATATTGTTGCACGAACATAAGGCGAACATAAACAAACACATAACAATATATGTACCAAAATGAAAATATGTACATATGTATGTGTGTGTGATAATACATATATCAATGCATGTCTAAGTACAACACAAAAGCATAAACACAGATAATGGTTCAGTTTCTTTGCACTGCAAGTGGACAAATACCCACCCATTTGGAGCTCGACATTAGACAAATACTTACTCAGCAACACATACATACATAAATGTATGCTCGTAAGTATAGTTGCGCTCATGTGTGCGTGCATGCTTCTTTGTAACGAATATTCGGGCTTTGGCTCACTTGTGTCGGCCTGCCATGGATTACGGCATAATTTGATTTGACGAGCGGTCGAGCGCCATTGCAGTTTACAAAGTTCACTTTATTCATACATGTGTATGTGTGTGTGTGTGTGTATGATGCAATGCCGTTATCTCTGTAGTTGTAGAATATTGACTTAGAGGTCAGCTCGCAAGGGTATAATAGTAGGCTGCAACCTTATGGTATTGCGGAAAATGTAAATATTCCAAAAATATGCATAACTGAAAAAATCCACRAWGAAAATTCTTATTTCACATACTTTCTATATTTAGAAAATTTTTAAAATATATGTTGAAATAAATGGAAAAAATTCAGGGTGAACGATGAAGCCATAATACATTTCACAAATAGAAAAGATTCCATATATGTACTTGTAAGAACTGGATTTTGATTGGTAAGTTGGTATGGTAGCTTTATGCTATGTGTCCACAGCGGTATTCCAGGAAACTGTAAAGCTCATGCGCTTGCTAGAACAGGTACTTCTGCATCAATAATTGTGTAATGGAAACGGGTAAGAGCTGCTTTGGCTGCTTGTGTAAGCGCAATAACCTTTAGGCCTAGGATAAACCATAAGTGGTCTAGGGAACTCTTCACTCTTAACAGGGTTCACGTTTCAGTGGTTGTCGAAATTCTAAGTGGACACTGTCCGACCAGGATTCAACTGATGAGATAGAATCATCTTATCACCACCTTCTCGAATGACCCGTTTTTTTTCAGATCAATACAAAAAATCTCGGCATCTCTACTTTCAGTTGAAATAGCGGAAATAGAATTAAAAATCTAAGCAGTTTTGGACATTTTTGCCGATAGCAGATCCAGCTACAAAGGACTTCACATAACAGTCTAAGTATGATACTCATGCAATGCTGGAGGATCAGGCACATAACCTTACCTAATCAAGTTTGGATGACGGTGCATAGTTTTTTGATGAACAAAACATCAGAGTGTGTCCAACAATCTTTAATAATTTTATTAATTATTACCTAACTGGCCTTCCACTATTATGGAGCAGTAATGTGCAACATCTAATGATTCCTCTCGTTGGCCTCTCACTGAATACGCAAATATGCTTCAAGTTCTAAGTTCAGTTGTTTTGCCCTTATGTTTTACCGTCGATTTGATGATACGCTCCTTCAAAAAGATAATTTTTTATGCAATTTCAGTTTAATTTCTAACCGCACAGAGAGCAAACAGAAAGTCTTGTTGTGTTCGCCATAACTTGTCGGTCAGTTGGACATTATAAATAATAATTTCATTAAAACTCGAATGAAACTGGTGACTAGTGTACTCAAGACCACAGTATATTTTGCGGTTGAGTTTCTCACTTACATTTAATTTAATCATATAAATCGTATAACCACGTGTAGAACTAGCGTCAGTCTCCTGAAATTTCTAGTTAAAGTTAGGTATATAAAGCAAGTTGGATTTTCATTTCGTTATATTTTATTTTAAAATATTTAATTATAGAAAGGGGTTCATCACTAAAGTTTTAGAAATTTGTTTAAGAATTTTCACATTTTCTCTAATTTTTTTCTACAAATATTTGATTTCTTATTACTTCTAGTCTACAAATTCAATGCAAAGTATGATTTCTAGTTTCTTCTTACTGCTAATAATCTCTAACACAGCTGAATGAAATTCGATTGACAAGTGTCTCTCGATAGCGTTTACCTAAAATTATCATGCATATAAATATACACACGATCTAGAAGTATACCTACATATTTACATACATATGTACATGTATACACCTGTAAGTTCTTATGTGTCATTCGTCGTCGACATCGCTGTGCCACAATAAGCCCCCGATAGATATGTTGTGCCGCAAATGATGAGCCTATGTAGCAGAGGTGAGAAACATGCGACAGTCGCTGTCACATTAATGAACCCAAAAACCATATGTTAGCTCTTTTGTCACACCACCGGAATCATTGTTGTCGTAAAGTATGCAATAATACCCCTTAAAATAATAAATTGTGGTCAAATACACACACTTATACGATGGCCTTTTCGGATGGTTGGTGGGTGGCTGGTGTTATTCTAGAAATTTTTAAATAGATACACTAACTTAAGCAAATATTATTGTCACTTTACACGCAACACGTTAGACTTATTCGATTCTCGCGAAATTTATTATGTACGAAAGGTGTTATGATAAGTATATTGGTTTAAATGATAAGATGTATAAATTTCTAACAACAAGCTTCAATAAAGTTAGTAATCAAGTATATATAAGTTAAACATTCATATCAAGATATATTATGTGTGTATGTATATATCATTAATTGTGACAATGCTATTTACTCTAGAAATTAGTACCCTCTAAACTTAGTTTCTTTATGTGGACAAGTTGAAATGATTATAAATTATCTTATAGTACAGTAGTCCCCAATATTTTTAAATCGAATAAGAAAATGCATAAATTTATTTACAATTGGATAAAAATATCGAACAAAGAATTTGTCTAAAATTTTGTATTTTGAAACAAATTTCGTTTGCGGAATCGGTGCGAATGTTGGAAAAGGCTTACAGTGACTCAGTTTTATCAAAAATACAAGCTTACGAGTGATTCAAGGCCTTCAAAGACAGTGGAGAGATCGTTGAAGACATGCCTCGTTCTGGACGACCTTCGACCTCTTCAACTGATGAAAATATTAAAAAAGTGAAGCATATGCTACTTGATATCGTTAGGCAAATAATAGAGAGATGGCAAGAGAGCTCGACGTCTCTCGCGAGACCGTTCGTATGATTTTTGTGAATATTTTGGGTATGACTTGACTCGTCCCGATAAAGCTGATTTTTTTTTGTTAAACAGAGTATGCATTTAAAAACAAAAACGCAATGAATATCCTCCATTAACTACCGTATTCACCAGATTTGGCTCCGTGTGTTTTTTTCTTTTTTCCCAAACTGAAATTTCCGCTCCGTGCAACCCGTTTTCAGTCGATCGAAGAGATATAACAAAATTTGCTCAACTAGCTGAAGGCCATTCCAAAAATAAGCTTAAGAAAGGGGTTTCGTGGAGTGGAAAAATCGTTTTAARAAAGTATATTGCATCTCRTAGGMATTATTTTCAAGGCGACAATATAAATGTTGATGTTAAAGTGTCTGCTATAAAATATGCTTTGATTCCCTCCTACAAAATTGCTACCCAACCATTAACGCAATTTATGTATTTCCTAATGAAATATAAAATTATAATTTCAGAACAAAGACTTCTTTATATCTACATACTTGTATATTGTTTATAAAATATGCAATTACGCATATTTAAGTCCATCTACGAGTATGTATGTATGTACTTAAATCACTTCTTTGTTGAGCAATGAATCATGACATGTTCTTGCTGTAATTATCGAATTTTCGTCACACCAGCATGCAGATAGTCACAATATAATAATAGTCGCTTTTTCGATTTATCAGACTGGCGAGAGTAGCGCCACTTACATACACTTAGAAGGCTCGAGTGTTTTTTTTTTTTGTTTTGAATTTTTTTTTCATGATAAAATTCGCCAGGCAAATCTTTCGGATACTAAACAGCTGGCAAACACACGGTATACGAACTTAAAAAAGTTTGTATCAATTTGGTAAAATATTTAAATTACAATTTTTATCAAGATCATAAGAAAGTTTATATGGATCAGGTATGATTGATATTATGATTCAATGGAAATGGGGTTTTCAATAAGAGCCCTACAAAAGAACGGTACGGCCGCCGGCAACAAACCGTAACTTTTTCGGGATGCAATGGTGTCTCATGTAGTATGTGTCGATTGCTACCTGACCAAGACCGCATATTTGCTTATTGACGACGCCATTCAGTCATTCAGTAATGAACCTCATCGCTGAAGATAATTTTTCGATGAAAATTCAGATATTTTTCAAGTTGTTGCTCAGGGCAATTTACAAACAAATGACGATTCTAGTGGTCGTTCCTGCGCACTTTCGCAAAATTCGCCACATCGACATCGGAGAGATGCCCAACCCTTAAAAATTGATGTGCTAGTGGTAGCAATATTCTCGACACTACAGGCATTTGTTTGTCTCACTGGCACGGAAACATTTTCTACTGTGCCTGTAGATTCAAATTTATCCACTAGACGATCAATTATTGAACTGACAGGACGACGTAGCGCTCTTAAAGTTGGGGCCACTGACTTCGACTTTCGGTAATAAATTTTAATAATTTCGACCCGTTGTTGGATCGTATATCTTTCCATGATGAAATGGCAAACCTTACTGAAGAGAAATATCAAAAGACCCTATTAGTCTACTTTTGTAGTTTCCCTATGAAACAACATTTTACCTACTTATGTATATCGCYTACTGTATCTAAGCTTTTAAGCAATTCTTTTAAAATGCTAAGAAACTAATGAATGTAATAAAACATAACTTCCTACACTAATTTTCATTTTAAGGAATTTTTCGCCTTAGTTCTAATTTTCATAATTTTCTAATCCGTGCTTGTGTTGTGAAAATCGTTGTAACGGTATGTGTTGATGAATTTTCACCAGTTACTTAATATCTAAAATCAATAATTTCTATTTTCTGTGTATTATTTTCATACTTTTAGCGCACAACTGTAGACTGGAGAAATAAAATTTCTTTGGTACTTGCAGGTGGAATAGTTGTAAGTAAACATAATATTAATATTAATGTAAACTAGATCTTAGATAWTGCAACAAAATCATCAATTCATATATTTTAATAAATAATATATTTATTATATAATAGAAAATAATGCAAATGAGGAAGAAATTTGATTGCTGCGATCTTTAGGAATAAGAATAACACAGATACTCAGCGAAAACGTTACGAATATTATCAACTGTCATATTATGACGGCACATGCACACTTACTTCAATCATCAGTTTAAGTTTGACAGCTTTTACTCACACTTAGTCCTCCCTCTATCTCCCCTAACATCAATAATTTAAGCCACTAAATACAAATAAAATCATTACTTAACTATTTTGCCGCTAGAMTTTATTGCTGTAGAATGTAAAATTTATATTACGTCTATATATTTGTTTTTTTCTCGTTTTGAAAAATTTAGCAACACAAAAATATTCTAAAATGACAAACTGTTGCCTTTTCGAAGCGTCGTGACTGCGGAAGAGCGCACATAAATATCTTTCAGTATTTAGGTATAACTATAAATAAATAATGATTTTTAAGAGCACTGGCAAAGTTGAGATAATCTTGGAATGTCATGTTCTACACAAAATTGCGACATCGTACTAATTGTTCAACATACTTTAGCGAGTATACTTGACATTTTCGACACCTGTGCTGAATAGAAGGGGCACTTTCYTTTGAGGACCTTCATTTATGTTTTATAATTTAGTGGAATAGAAAATCGAACAAAATAAAGTAAAGCTATTTTTAACAACATTATATTGATAAAATTAAAAAATAACTACAAAATTTAAATATAATTTGAACGTTTTTTGAAAATTAAATTAGAGTAGTTAGAAAACRAATTATGTACACCGAACATGCTATATTAAGTTTGCCACAATGTTTGTAACGCCTTTAAGCAATGTCTTAATGTCCATTCATATATATGTATGTATTTATAAAATTAAATTTTTAAGATATCAATGTGATATCCGCCGATATCGGACCACTATGGTATATAGCTACCATATATGTATATCAAATCAAGTTCTTGTAAGGAAAACTTTTTTATTTAAAAAGATTTTTTCACAATTAAATTGAGATCGGACGTCTCCTTCTTTACTGGTGTAAACATTGGTTATGCGGTTATACGCGGTTATAGCTTAGTTAACAACAGTGAGCCAGTCGTTTTTTCTTACTTTTTATCAGCCAACTCCTTCTCCCCTTTCCTCTTCAACGGAGTGTACGTCTTCCTCTTCATCTGCTTCCCACGGCGGGTACTACGTCGAATACTTTCAGAGCTGGAATATTTTCACCCATACGGACGACATTACCTAGCTAGCGTAGCCGCTGTCTCTTCATTCGCGGAACTGCCGTCGTGTATATCTCACAGTTCATCGATATTCACTGTTGGCAATGCGCAAAGTACCATAAATCTTCTGCAGAACTTTTCTCTAAAAAAAATTGTAACGCCGACTCATCAGATATTGTCATCGTCCTTGCCTCTGCACCATATAGCATAACGGGAATAATGAATGACTTGTAGAGTTCGGTCTTTGTTCGTCGAGAGATTACTTTACTTAGCAATTGCCTACTCAGTTCAACGTAACACCTGTTGGCAAGAGTGATTCTGCGTTGGATTGCAAGGCTGATATTGTTGCTCGTACCAAGATAGACGAAGTTTTCTGCGACTTCGAAGTTATGACGCAGGAACCGAGTCGCGAGTGCACAGACTGGGCGCTTATTGAGATCAAATATATCAATATCATCGGCGTACACCAACAGCTGTACACTCTAATAGAAGATTGTATCTTCTCGATTAAGCTCTGAGGATCGAATTATTTTCTCCAACAGTAGATTGACGAAGTTGCACGATAGGAAGTCGTCTTGTSTGAAAGCTCGTTTGGTATCGAACGGCTCGGAGGCTTCCTTCCCGATCCTGACGGAGCTTTTGGTAAACAACTTTCACGTCAGTTTACACAGCCGATTTACTTTTGCGGGGATACCAAGTTCAGACATAGCGGTATAAAGGCAGTTCCTTTTCGTGCTGTCAAAAGCTTTGAAATCGAAGAAGAAGTGGCGTGTGTTGGTTCTCTTTTCACCGGTCTTTTCCAAGATTTGGCGCATGGTAAATATCTGGTAAGTTGTTGTTTTTTCAGGCCTAAAATTAAACTGATAAAGTCCAACCAGTTTGTTGACGGTGGGCTTTAATMTTTCACACAATACGCTCGATGGAACCTTATATGCGAWGTTAAGGAGGCTTACCTCACRTTAGTTGGTTTAGATTGTGGGTCTCCCWTTTTGTGAATTAGGCCGAGTACAGTTAAGTKYCAATCGTCGGGCATGCTTTCGTCCGACCATATTCTACAAAGAAGTTGATGAATGCTACTTATCAAGTCTTTATCGCCGGATTTGAACAGCTCGTCCAGCAATCCATTAACCCCCGTCGCTTAACTTTTTTCTTATTTTTACTAAAGAAAGTCTACCATATCATTTGAAAACTTTTCCCATACAATACTATACAAATTCATAGAAGCACGTTTTTATACCCTGAACAGTGTATATTAAGTTTGTCAGGAAGTTTGTAACACCCAGAAGGAAGCGTCGGAGACCCTATAAAGTATATATTTAAATGATCAGTATGTTGAGCTAAGTCGATTTAGCCAAGTCCGTCGGTCTGTCCGTCTGTATATATACRAACTAGTCCCTCAGTGTTTAAGATATCGTTTTGAAATTTTGCATATGTCATTTTCTCTTCAAGAAACTGCTCATTTGTCGGAACTGATGATATCGGACCACTATAACATATAGCTGCCATACAAACCGAATGATCGGAATCAAGCGCTTGTATGGAAAACTTTCGCATTTGACGTGGACTTTCGAAATTTGACAYGGATTATAAAAAATTGTTCAGATTGGATTACTATAGCATATAGCTTCCATACAATCAGTTTGTAGTTACTAAAAGAAATTCACTTGCGAAGGGTATATTAGCTTCGGAGCAGCCGAAATTAACGTTTATTCCTGTTTTGTAATAAGTTTAAAAAAAATTAATTTTTTTTTTTGTATTACATGCACTGAGAATTAAGAGCATTCCTGGCACAAGGCCAAACGTGTCACTACTTACGGCCCATTTACGCTTTGTGCATGTCTATTTATGCAAACTTAATTTTTCATGTAGATATTTACTACATACATACACTTAAAATATAGCATAAAAATATTCATGCACTTACAAATAATTTCAATAAAAATGTATGTCCCRCTGATAGCCAGTATTGATTCATCACCAAAGTTTAATATTCAATGCTCGATTACAATTTGGAGTCTAGTTCAATTCAATTCAAGCACAATTACAAAAAAGCGCATATTTATATTTATATATAAAGATATGACGATATGGGAACGCGCTCCTCAGGCACTTGCTCGRTTTCTTCGTCTCAGAATACGTCGCTTCTAATTGGCTTTAATTGAAATAAACTACTTTCATTTTTTTCCATCGGAGTCATGAGTTTACACGTTCGCTGTTTAAGTTTGTTTCCCCACTTTGCCTATATTGCATTAGAGCGGACCGTTCTTTTTTTGTTTTTCAGAACATACCAAAGAAACCTTTCAGTTAGCATCATGAGTATCTAGGAGACTTTATTCACACCACACTAAATATCCATGCCTAGACGCTGTAAGGAAAAAAAACCATCCTAACAAATATGTGGATTAGCAGCTCAGCTTCTGTTTAATATTTCGAGGATAATCGCCTTAATCTAAAGACTTTATAAAAAGAACCTTGTCTTGAGATAATTTTGTTATTTTTTTAATGTGTGTAATATTATTTATTATGATACAAAATTTATCAGCCGAATATTTCGAGGAATGTGTTTTCGAGATTACGTACGAAGTAAAGAATAAGTTATGATTAATTGATATAATGCCAAATTGTAGCTGTAAACAAAATTGTTATAACGGAAATAGTCGTCGTCAAATCACCATTTCCTCGCTTGCTATGTTTGAGTTCAGCTCTTCCTCCAAATGTGAAAGCAGTAGCAAAGTTTTCTATATTACCTATTGGTTGTATATAACAACAATATAAAACATCCATTTATGTATACCGCTTTTCTAGCCCTATATGTTTATGCCGGTCCGCTTGAGTTTTACCACTCTCTTGTTCGGTTCGCCCCTATCTAATACATGTGGAATCTAAGATATATATTGGAAATAACGTATTGTAATAAATTGCACATTTCMAGCAGGCTGGGCGTAATTTTTCGTGCAAAAAATATTATATATTGTTATACTAAAGCTCAACCATGACTCAGTTATTCCACAAATGACATGACAATAACGTTCAATAACATATTCGATGTTACGAAGTATCAAGTTTTTCTGTCAGAACAAGTCAAAATTCATTAGGGGATCAATGCCCTTCAAAAACAATACTAATAAGAGGCTAATACTTTCTTTATTCCTCTTTGGGACCCGTCTAACCCGAGAACACCAAACTTCGCCTCTTCTCTTTATCACGCCAGCTGTACACTCCACCGGTCACTATGAATTTATGTTGGTTCTAAGGGTTTACAAAGTCATTAACTTTTTCAAGCAACAACATAAATATATCACCTTTTCCAGTCTTATATTGAAAAAGACGCAAGAGAGGCAATCACCCTGCCTAAAATCTGGTCTGATATCGAACGGCTGGGATTTTGACGGAACTTATGGTTACTCAGTGTCACTCTGGATAACCGTATGAGTTGTTCTTGCGCAGTAAAATGTACTTAAATTATTTCAAAGGACTTTTGAGATGGCGTCTGACARCACTAAAAGTGCCCTATTTGATAGAACCTTATATGCAATGTTCAGGAAGCTTAGTAGTTGCGCACTTAAATTCCCATCGTGGGGCATACTTTCGTCCGACCATATACTATAAAGAAGCTGATGCTTGCTCCTTATCAGCCGCCGCATTTGAATAGCTCGGTTGGCAATCCATCGGCCTCCGCCGCGTTGCTATTCTACAAACGGGCAATGGAATGTTCTCTCCGTCGTCATCGATTGGAGAATCGGGTTCACCATATCCTGGTGTTATGCTTTCAATGCCATTCAACAGGCTGAAAAAGTGTTTCCTCCATAGTTTTAGTACGCTCTGGGCATCAGTAAATAAATCACCTCTAGGTGTTCTACAAAAGTAAGCTCCGGTCTTGAAATCCTTTATTAGTCCCGCAACTTTTCATAGAATTTTAGAACATTAACCCTGTCCGCCAGCTTTTTGAGCTCTTCGAACTCACGCATTTTGACCTTTCACTTTTTTGTGTGCGAACAGCGAAAAGGAAGAACGACTGGCGCGCTGATGTAAACTCGGCTATAACTGCGTAAGGAGGTTTCTACGCCAATAAAAAAGGAGAAAAACTTAAATAGTCTCCGAAGAAAATGTTTAAATCAGATCACTATACAATAGCTGCCTTACAAACTGAGCGGTTGGAATCAAGTTCTTACTTTTTAATAAATTTATACTTAACAATAAAATGATAAAATTTTCATAAAATACATATTATTTCAAAAAACTTTCAATTTTCACAATCTGCACAAACACAAATAAATATATTTTTGCTATAAATTAAAGGAAGCCACATTCTTGTGCATCGTTTCGCTAAACGAAAAATTCCGAACAACCGGAAAGACGCCTTCGCTTCCCTCTCAGCTGTGGCTCGCGCGTCAATATCTACGCTCCGYCAGTGACACCTGTTATATGGACATTTATTACAATGCCAAAATCTGTGAATTTGACAAATGCCGACCACGAACTACAGGCGCACATAAATCCATTCACAAATATTTACCAAGTGATTAAAATACTTGAAACTAATACCGCGCAGCCACCCACATGCACATCCATTTGGAAATGTAATTTTGCATTTAGCCTAATATATGGATCAACTTGTTTGTTTGTAGATGTTTACAATATTTATGGGCTGATTGGTGAATACGCTGGTGGCTACTGGCTGGTTGTAAGCAAGGTGCCTTCTTATAAACAAAGAAATACGTGAATACATATGTACAAACATAGATTCATAAATAAACTGCAATTACAACATTGGGACCCATTAAAATGCCATATGATTCAAATCAATTAAAATACCGCGATGAAAAACCAAACCAAACCAAAGCAAAGCAAATAAATCGCCTTTACAAAAATGTTGTGCGAACAAATGGTGAATCGGTGAGCATATGGCGTTTTATAAACATTTCATATTTTGAATGAGCAATGGCTTTTAATGTTTTGTTGCTTCAATTTCAATTTCTTTAATATTTTTGACCAAAATGTGAAGCCCAAAATTTGGAAAACTGTGAAAAACTAAAACGGATGGAAATTTACAAAAACACAAAAAACAATTTGAAAACTTTTGACGCCAAATTCACGCATAGCACTTTGATTCYTCTTCTTTATTTGCGTAGCACTTTGATTACAAATTGAATAATGAGTTCCAATGCATTGTAAGCGTTACGCGGAAAAATTATGAAATATTGGTAGTTTTAATAATTCAGAGAAAGCAACAGGAAACAAATAAATCGTCAAAAATCGGTCAACAGATGGTCACTTGGGGCATGAAATAAGCACCGGAAATCAAATCTTTCATATTTTTGAAATACTGCTATGAGCAAAAAGTAGTAAGACTTTGTGCATAATTTTAAAATTCTTAATTCGCATTTGCGTTAAGTGTAATATCTTAAAAATGTACTCGTTGAATAACAAGGAGAGCTCGGGCACTTCAAAGCGCTAGTGTGAAACTTTAAACGCGTTTTTCTCAAAATTATGTTTTTTGAACTGGTGACAACTGTAACTCGAAAACCGCTCAATWGCTTTTAATGGAATTTATACAGCCCTTAGAATACATAATAAACTCGGGGATGATCGAGGGATTTTTTTTTTTCAAAAATTTCCATTTTTTAAGACCAATTAACTGTTGATTTTTCGCAAAAACATAGACAAAAATTTCCTTAGGCCGCCATTTTGTAAATTTTGGAAAAAAAATCCTTCTAACAGGCCCAGGATTATCTATTTATAAAGCTTTTTTTTTTTTTGTCCGATTGATTTTTGATGAATCTCCAAGGACTTATGGTTGTCACCGCAAGTACCTTTTCTGGAACTGGGTCAACACAAACAACTATAATCTTGGAAATAAATGTTTTTTGTTTTTTTTGAAATTTTCGTGACTTCAAGTCAACACATTCTATAATAATGACATATTACTGCTTTTGTAAAATAAGCCGATGTAATAGCAAAAAAAAAAATACTGAAAATTCTCATTTTTTCGTGCCTCTGACCTCCCCCTAACCTCTTAATATCTTCAATTGACTCAAAACGATATTCCACCGATTAATCGTTAGTTTTCGGGTCGTAAGTATAGATCCAAGACTCATCGACAGTAATAATACATTTAATCACATTCTGTTCTTTTATAGACGTCAACCCGACGCCGTTTTTCGAWAAAATTGAGAACCAATCGTGCTTTCACTTTCTTTGGCTCAAATATTCTCTCTACTCCCATTATTAGTGGAACTCCCTTTCACCATTTCCCTCCTCTCATATTCATTTCTTCGAAGAGTAATAAAACACTGTATGATTACTCCAAAATTATACATATGTTTACCAAGCTATGCGGAACTATAGCGGTTAATTTATGAACATTAAATGTTTGCTTCCCTAGCTTGTCCTCCCATAAATTTATAAATACTAACAAGCCACATGAAAAGAGACAAATTATCTTGACACCGAATTTGCGTGCAATATGTGGCACATAGAATTATATTACCTCCTTCTTTCGCTATATTTTTGGCCAACGAATCGCAAATGTGTAGCAGTCATATTGGTACCAAGCATATATGTATGTATATAGTATGTATGTATATATAAAATAGAGCAATTCGACGAAGGAGTACAATACCTCTAATAAGAGACTTGACTAAATGTACGATTTGAAATATTCTTGTTTGAAAGTGTTTTCCAATTGAAAAATAAAATTTGTGACACCCAACAGAAACCATCGGAGACCCTTCGTAGCACATGTCCCCTTCTCYCCAAAAAGCCGCTATAATATATATATACGTAGCTGCAGTAAAAGCTGATCAATAAGAATGAAGCTAAAAATACACCTATGAAGGGTAATAAAGCTTCTATGCAGCCAAAGTTAACGTTTTGTTTTTTTTATTGTTATTTGTTTTTTACTTAGAATGTCCATGTAAGCWTTTCTTAAACAAATACCCTCGCGGTGTTAACTTTGAATGACTTAATCTCTCATTGGCTCGGTTTAATTTTTGTCATGATCTGAAATCATCTGAAATTATATTAGGTCATTCGATATTTGGACAAGGGATTTTTCTGTTGGAATCACCTTTCAAGAGGCTCTATTGGAAAAAAAGAAATCACTCTATATATGTAAGTACAACTAGGCTGGAACCTTCATAGTCTGCTGACCTTACGAAATTGGAGTYAAAGGAAAAAAGTGTGTCATACTGATATGCTATTCAATACTTGACGTTGCGAATCAATTTGCTAGATACCCTAGATCACAAATTTCCAATTATGATAAAATGTAGATAAAAGCCGAACATATGTTATCACTAGAAGCTTCTCCAAAGATTTTCCAAGATTTCAAAGTGATATCAAAACATAGTACTGCATAATTGTACAAAGAGCTTGGAGAAATTGCAATACCTCCATATTAAATTAAATAAATAATAAAACTGCGTGCTAATGAAACTCTGACAAAACCACATGTGTTCAATATATATTTTTTCTTATTTACGACAGCCAAAGCGTAAATCACAAAAGGCATTAAACACTTAAAATAACGGAAAAAAACTTTTGAAAAATATCGGCGAAAATGATTTTTGAAATTTTCGCTATTATCACAGCCCACCACCACTGGCCCTCTTTTACGATGTTTATTATTATGGATTTATTTTTAGAAAATCATAATTTTGTACAATTTCACATCTGCTCTGTCGTTTCTACACTATTCTGATGTTCATATGATTCTCATCTTGTTTTATGTTTTTTTCTTCATTTCATTAGCTTGTGACTGCATTTGATCACCGGTCAGGCCCAAAGGGTGCCACAGATTTGAACAAAACGCATCACGCCTTGAGTTAAAATTTATATTTGCATGAGAAATGAATGTACGTGGAGCAGGTTAACGTGGTGTGAAGGGCTAGGAAACTGAAATTAAAATTAGCACAAAGAAAATGCTGCCCAACGTGGCCACAATATATATTTATACAGATATACAAGCATATTAATGGGCGCTATGGTTTCGGTTCCCCTTTGGGGAAATGAGGTCAATTTGTTAGTGCATTTTGAAAATTTCATCGGTCAACAAAGACAATTTCACATGTAAGATAAGTCATGTAGAGTGTTTGGGAAGTAACGAGATTACATTAGTAATCAGCAATTAGCAAGAGTTGGAATTTAATATGGCAGATCATTTAAAGAGTTATGTAATATTTAATAATTTGGAATTTAATATGGCAGATCATTTAAAGAGTTATTTAATATTTAATAATTAGGATTTTTAGGCCTCTTTTGGTATGTCTGTTGGTCATTATATGAGAATTTTCGTTACTTAGAATATTATACAATAGAACTATGAAATTTTTCTGCCAACAAATGTTTTTAGCTAATCATAGTCTACGAACTTCCGCTCAGCCACACACATTCTTCTTTTGCATAGAAATTCCCATTAATTAGCTATCGTTAAMGTTAGTCACCCTAGTGCGGGTGAATCTTATCAACAGCCAGAATTTATCTTGTTGTACTACAAATGCCTACATTCTTAGTTTATTGTTCATTAATAAATTATCTGMCAGCGTTTTTATGCAATGAATCAATTTCATAGGCACCTGCCACTACAAAGACATCTTAACAGGGTTGCCATTTATTTTTAAAAGTAAATCTTGAAAATGAATAAAAACGTGTGTGGCTGTTGGTCGCTCAAAATGTTAAAAATACAGACATACATATAATTATATACATACATATGTAGTATTTATATACAGAACTGTATATACTCACRCTTGGGTATACATATAATGAAAGTGATAAAAATGCTTTTATCAAGCTGGCGCGGCAAATTATGCCTTTTGAAAACGAGTGATTTTTGCTTCCACAATTTTTTTATATTTTAATCAAACCACATCCTTTTAGAAAAAAGTGCAATTAATCGCATTTTTTCAAAGTATTTCATTTTTTTAAATTTAAACGTCTATAGCAACAGACCCAATAGTGGACAAGTAGAGCCACAGCAAACAGCGACTTGGGCATTATATGTATTGTTACATATTTCTAAAAGCGACTTCGATAAGAAGTCTTGTGTTTGCGCACAAAGTTTTATCAATGAATATATATGCATTCATATTTTTTAATTTCAATGTCAAGAGTTTGAGGTTAGTTTAAGTGGGTTCCTCGGTTAAAAAATTGCCTTTTGCAATAACTGTTTTCTCTTATAAAAAACAAACTATTTTATTCGAATTTTTTATTGTTACAAACATACTATACACTATTAACAAAGAAATTCTGAAATTTTTTTTAAAAGAATATTTCAAGCTTGGACATTGGGACGCCATTTCCAGTGAGCAAAATAAAAAATGATGCGCCCGCGTTTGCTGGATAACTCCATACATGATCATCTAGAGTGAACAAAATTTGTGTTTCAGTTAAAACCTTAACTTAGAACTTGGAAGAAGGAAAAAACTGAAATGTGGATTTTTGGCAATTTCGTGACATTTTTTTTCAATAGTTGTAATCGAAAAAAAATCATTCGTCCAAGTCTTTACCGACTTCAAAAACACAGTTTCGAGCAAAAACACGTTTAAAGACGGGACACTTAATCAGCTAACCGCCAGCGCACAAGTTCTCAAGGCTATATCTCCGAAAATATTACTCCGATCAACTTGAAAATTTGGGAAAGTATTTTAGATGTATTGTAAAATTTAATAAAATCGATTTTTGGAAACCCTTACACAAATGTAACACCTTAACAAACAATGATGCAATGGCTGAATATATAAAAGGTTGATGAAACAACTATTGTATCCGGGTGTAAAAAGTATTTAATTCGCTTTTCTCTATAAAAGATCAAAGAAAGTACTAGTCCCTAAGTTTTTGAGATTTMGATAATAAATTTTGTACATGACATTTTCTGACCTCTATACGATTGGCTGTCACTCAAACTGATCGATCAAAATAGAGTTTYTGTGTGGAAAATTTTTTATTAGGCATAGATTTTGTAACGCTATACTCTCCAAATACCATTTTCAAATCGGATATAGTATATAGCTAACATAATGGTTGTGCACTGGGTTTGGGGTCCTCCACGTAAAAACACCCCCAATGAAATGAAAACAAGAAAACCGCCTTCGCAGTTGTAACTTCAGTTATAATCGCGTAAGCCGTTAAATAAATAAGAAGAAGTTCGCTCCGAAGTTATTAGCAGTTCCAAGCAAGCGGTTTAAAATACATTCCAACCGAATTTAATATCTTTGAAAATTTTATACTGTTACTCACCTGTGATACATATTAGAAAATATTCGATAAAAAGAACTAGTTCGTTACACYTATTATTTTGGGCTACTATTATTCCACAATTAACAATGTGAAGGGACATAACTATTCGAATATGATCAAGATCGATAAGATCATCTGTATTTACGACAGGTATCTCTTCTGGAAAGACCTTCAGTGATCTCTTCATCAAATTGGTGTGAGTTCTTGAGAGTACTGCTGCAGAATACCTAAGGAMCTAAGAAGAAAACTACTCAGCGGGTCTTATTCATCGTGCTGTTAATGTGACTCATTTATAAAATTACAAAATATGTACTCTAATATAAATTAATTGAAAATCAAATGTTCTTCACATTCTTAACTTTCTTACTTGTTTTTATGTGAATATTTATCATATAATATGTTATATAGCAATTTTTGCTTTTATGCGGAAGTTTAGGCATACATACATGTAGTGAGAATGAGTAATAAACGTCTAAGCGTAGCATCAGACGAAGTACTAAAATATAAAAAAATATTAAATCCAAATTGCATGCAACAAATTACTATTAAAATAGTTAAACCCGTTAATTTGTTTGTCTAATAATTTCTTTCGCACTAAAACCGCCCACTGGGCATTATCGCCTTTTATTTGGAAATTAAAATGGTTGCATGCGAAGTGAAGTTAGTTGTATTGTTGTTCTATTGCAATAAACGTCACACGAGAGCTTCAAATATACATTAATACACATATGTTCATATCGTCACCTGAAATGCAAAATAACGTAACAWYWCTTTTCGTAGGTTTAGCGGAGAAGCAAAAACCCGTATAAAAAGAAAACCACTTGAGATATTGAAGCACAAATCTTAATTAACGCGAAACTATAAGTATAATTTAGAAAAACAATAAAAAAAAAATTAAGCAAATTTTATGGTAGGTGTCTTACGTTATTTTGAATTTTCATTTCTGAAAAAAAATAACGTATGATCAATCTAAACTTGCATAAAATTTAAAAATTTGAWAATTAACCCTTTTTTTAATTTTAAATAAAAACATTTGCAAGTWTTTCATATTTCATTTTMTTTTGTTATTAATACAAGTATATACATAAGTACTAGAAAAAGTTAAAATATTTGAAGCTAAAAAAGTTGGATAATGTTTAATTATTAGTTATTAAACAATTAATTATTCAAAAGGTGTATTATCACAAAAGTAACAGTCTGCTGAAATCAGAGCATCTAGGTCCTGCAGATGTTGTCATTTTTTCTTAGTTATTGTTAAACTTTGCGTGTGCAAAAAATTAGGCTGCTGAATTCCTAAAAAAGCACTGGTCTGAACACTCCGAAAACCCTGTCTCTTATACACATCTAGATGTGTATAAGAGACAGATTTTGCATTTCAGGTCAGATCAAATATATGCTTATATATATATATATATATATATATACATACATATATACTTATATATCAGAGTTATTTGCTCACTGCATTTATCGTTAATTTCCCCGGGGTTTTTATTTTTGTTTTGCGGCTTCTTTCAGCATCATCATTTAATGAGAAACAAAGCGAAATTACTGCGCGGACAGACATTCGAGCTCACAGTGTTGGTCAGCATAATTTTTGACATGCATTTTCAACAATGCAGTATCTAGTCAAGCGCTTGTGAAATATGAAATTAAAAGCCAAGAGCAAAACATTCGCAACAAGTTAGCTACAAATAAGTGCAGTGAATGATATTTTCTGTCAACTCATCGAAAACGGTATTTGTTGCAATTCGCTTTCTCACCTAAATGTCAACCAATTATTCCWTAATTTACGGTTACAGTTATTGGTGTGCTTTTTGCGCGATGCGCTCAAATTCCTTTCGCTCGAGCGGTTGGTAGTGCTGCCAGAATTTTACAGTCATACGAGTAGTCAGCGGGCGATTTACAACTCCATATGGAGGTTCCTGAGCTAAATTTAGTGCAGTGCTGGTGTATATACTTACATACATATGTGCTTTTCTTTTTAATTGAAACGCTTCATTTTGTTAAAAKGTAAACAGTGCTACTTGTTTAATAAATGTGTCAGTGATAAAAGTTGTCTCCACAAAAGCGTTAATTGATAAGATATGAGGGTGAATGTGTGACCGCGTACTTAAAAATAATAAATAATAAAGAAGGAAGGAGGAAGGAGGAAGGAGGAAGGAGGAACGAAAGTAAAGTATAACTATTAACAATACGTAGCAGTTTTTCTTTGTTAATTTTAACAGTTAAATTTTAGCGAATTATTTCAAAGTTTCAACAGAATCGATTTCGCATGTGATTAATGGTAGTCGAAAAATTCGTATTCCTATTCAAACTTCAGATTATTTTTTTATATTTATAAAGAACTTTAACGAACCAAATGTGTACCATTTTGGTCGACCACTTTTTGCCATTTTTCCGCCAGAGACATTATTCCATCAGTGTAAAACTTTTCTGGTTTTTCGTCGAAAAACTGCGAGAAGTAATTTTCACAGTCTTCTCTTGAAGCCAACTTTACTCCATTAAGGGAGTTCTGCATTGACCGAAACAAATAGTAATCTAATGGTGCAAAATTAGGGATATATGTACAAATGGTGGATTCCCGACCAAGCTCTCCCAGTTTTTGCCGAGTCATCAAAGATGTATGTGTGATCTAGCTTTGTCCTAATGGATCCTTCCTGTTGATCAGTTCTAGCCGTTTTGTTTCGAGTTCTTGCTTCAATTTCATCAGTTTTTGACAGTAAAATATAGAATCAATCGKTCGACTAGGCTGGAGCAGCTCATAGTGGATGATTCCTTTTCAATCCCATCAAACACTCAGAATAACCTTTCGAGACGTCAATACTAGCTTTGCGACCAATTGTTGAGCTTCGCCACGCTTGGACCATAATCTTTTTTGCACATTATTGTTGTATTTGATCCACTTTTCGTCTCCTGTTACCATTCGCTCATGTGGTACCCAAACATGCAGCTTCTTTTTGTAGCCAGCATTTTTTAAATGGATCAAAACCGTTTGATGACAAATGTTAAGCTCCTTAGCGCTATCATGGCTGCTKATGTGACGGTCCTGGTCAATCTTTTCAGAGCGAAGTGCATCTTTCACAAGGAAATTTCCAGAACGAAGGAATTTTAACTGATAGAACATGGCTTGTGTGGCATTCTTTCTKCATTATTTTCACTAATTTTTGAACAGCTGTAACTTTTTTTCAACTTCCCCGACTTTTTTTTGATTAAATGAAACTTAAAATCTCACTTTTTTACTGGTGATATACGACTTTTTTGACTAATTGTAATAATTATAATTAGGTGCACATGCACCTAACAAAGTAAGCTTAAAACAATTTTATTGTTTCTTTAATATTGGATTTTTTAATAAAAAAAATTTGCATTAGAAAAACTAGATTTTTCTTGGATTAATAATTTTTTTTATTTTATTTTTTTTTATATTTGAATTTAAAAATTGGGATAAAAAATGTTGTTTTCTTAAAAGTATAGAAAACGGCATACGGCATTGACGAAAAAAAATAATATCGATTTTTTGAAGGCTAATGTATATGACCCTTTATACCTCTCAGAGCTGGAGCCCATTCCACCCCATCCATTCCGACGACATGACCTAGCCTAGACCTCGAAGTTATGACTATCAACTGTKACCCATTTGTTTCGCTTCTTTGTTCMACCTGGAGAAAGCACCAATATGGTTGTTATGACTTATGATATCGATGTCATCGGCGTAAGCCTGCAGTTGTACACTCTTGTAGAAGATTGTGCCTTCGAAATATTTTCTCCAGCAGTAAATTGAAGAAGTTGCATAATAGGTAGTCGCCTTGTCTGAAACCTTGTTTGGTATCGAACGGCTCTAGAAACCAGATAACCTGTGATGCTGTATTGTSTTATCTAATAAAAAATCTGCAAAATTCAAATTTTAGCTCTCAAATTGTTACGAACAGATTTAACTTCGAAGTTGCATTCACTTGAAGACTAGAAACACTACAAATACCAAAGCCTATCCTTAAACCTAGTAGAATGTAATTACTTCCAAATATTTCTACAGAAGAACAGAAAATTCTCTTTGATTTTAACTAAGAAATTAGTTAGTAAAATATACATATACATAAGTCAAATATACATATGTACGTATTATGTAAGCTTTTTGCATATTTTATATTACAAATCCTGGGCCTTCCATATATCGATTTGTGGATTAGTATAAATTAGTTTCTTGATCTACACATTTTATTTGACATAACCTACTTTCCATATGAACACAGATATGCACATACATACATATGTAAATATGGATAGGTATATGTACATATGTATGTATTAAATTGCATTTTTCGTTGCGAAATTCTCCCATTAGACGGTCGATGAGCTTATCCAATTCAATTTAGTGCATTTGAGATCAGGGTTAGCTCGCAATTGTTATTATCTTTTTGTTCTTCTTCAGTCAACGGACCGTCTCCTGCAATTCACTTTCAGTAGAATGCTTACTTTACAACATATACAATTATTGAGAATTGTTTATGTTAATAGCGTTAAGTGATCTTACATATACTAAAACACAAATAAACAACAACAGCAACAAACATATATATTTATGCATATTTATATAATGTGTATGTGTGGTTATTGTTGGTATTTTACGCTCTTACACCTGCTTGACGAGCCCACTCCCGCAAGTTGGAGCTTGGCAATGCAGCGGCGGTGCTTCAGAAAGCGAATGTTGTCGCAATTATCTGCTCTTTTGTATATTTACATATGTACATATGTATAAACAAACACATGGTTTTTTATTTGTTTTTTGACATTTGGCAGTTGACAGTTTGCCGCTGCCGCTGCCGTGCCACTTGACAGATTGTCGCGTTGACATTTGTAATGATTTCGTTAATTTGATTACAATATSCCGTTTATTTTCATTAAAAGTGAACGGTTTACCTTTTATTTTGTTTCATTTTATTTGTTTTTGTATTTATTTATGCGCGATTTAGCTGACATAATACGAGGAAGAGCAATTGATCAGCATTGTTTGCGCGCATTTCACGGCTAATTTGCTTGTTTGTTTGTTTATGTTAGTGTTATTTGACGTTTACACAGCTCACACRTACTCTCATATGTACATATGTACCTACATATGTGATTGATGGCAATGTTTGGTGGGTGGCGTGCGCTCGTACATGGTCGATCAGCGGCGCCGTCGCTAATGGTGAACGCGGTGATTTTGTGAAGTGAACTTTCCGGGGCGCATTTGATACGCTTCATTGCAATTGTTTGCGCACGTCCGTGCCCACCTGTGCGCGGCGACCTCAGCTGTCTGTCGCACACCCTGCTGCATGGGGTGGGAATGTCGACGAAATCCGGCGTTTGAATGTCACACCTTTSCATGGCTGCCTTTTGCCACTCGGTTGTTTATAAACATGCACTTTTATTTAATTTTTAGCTTTTTTCAATTTTGGGCTTTAAATGTGTAAATAGGTTTGAAAATAAAAACGTTACGAGTTGCATGGGCAATGATCTTGTATGGCAATTCAAATCATTTATTGTATTTGTTTATAGAAATTTCAATTATTTGTATTATGTGCAAGTGTATTTCAATCAGTTATTGCATTATATGTGTTATGCCTATTGGTTGTTTAGTTTTATCAATTTGAGACCCATAATAATATTGTTCCTTTGTTGCTATTTTATAATTTGATTAAATTGTGCAACGTTACTCCACATTTATGTGGCATAAAATTATATTTCTTTTGAGGGCGTGCCATCAGTTTAGATTTAAAGTTCTACCGCACCAATCGTCAGAGTTTTGACGTGACGGAGGCAGCCACGATATAGTTGGCKTGCCATATTTCGAGATATCATCTCCACGGTAGCGGAATACCTCGATTACCAATCCAAGTTTTAAACAAATCCTGAAAGTTAGTCTTGACTACAGTCGGCAAGCTAAGGTTTGAATCCCAAAGGAGTTTAATAGACTATGAATGTCATTTTGCAGCTACATTTACTGAGAGAACGATCCACTTACAATCCATCTGAGACGGGTGACATTTCGAGCTCGATCACCAAATGCTGACCTTTTTGGGGTTAACACTGTTAACTATTTGTACAAGATCTAAAATTAAACTAAGCGCATTATAATGAATTTACCAAGAGAAGTTGTTAATAAACGTGAAACCCTAAACTCGAATATGTGGGGAAGAGTGAGTACATTCTTCRGAAATCACTTTGAATGCAAGATAGGTAAATAGGTAAGTAGGTAGAGYGAGGGTMTTTAGGAAACCCATTGTGATACCAACAGGWCTCATATACCCTCATCARTTTGCATCCTCTGAAACCTGATCCAARGATACTGGACCCATAGTTGCAATTTTTTATCTGTACAGAGCCTTGCATTCACGTAGAGGATGTCTTACATTGTGAACTTCGTTCATGTGGGTTTCTCTATTTTATATGAGGCAAGGTTTCGTTGAAAAAAATTAACTTTTTGGTTAATGTTTTGGGTATGAAGGCAAAAATGATGTTGAGTAGAGATTGCAAAAGAGTGGTTGTTGACAACGTARCYGAGAGCCCTGTATTCACCAAACGCWTCACTATTGGTGATGGGAAGTTGCTTTATAAACATGACGTCAAATCTGTCCAATCATCTGGCGAATAGCTCTCCAAAAATGAGCCGTTGAAGGCCATCCCTACCGAGACTAATAACAAATGTATGAAAAAGCGGAATAACCATTGGTATGCTTATATTGGTTCTAGAGAATGTTTTGAGATTTGTATAATATATGTGAAATTGTAGTTTTTTTTTTTTTTTGTCAGGCCGGGTCAATTTTGATCGGATGATATGATGCTTCTTTGTGGAATATATTGTTTTACAAATATATGTATATCAAAGACGCTGTGGATATAGTAAGACTATAGAGAAGAGTTCTTTTTGAGCATTCGTTTTTAAAAAGTAAGTTCGATAGTACTTCGTTTATTGTATGTAACATATACTTAAAATGTATGAACATTTAGAAAACCGTTTCGCATATTTTTTATTGAACTGGCTTCTTCTGTATTACGCTAGATAAGTAGACATTGAACCACTTTATATTACAGTTTATCACGAGTTATGTACATTATACATGAATTATCCGACATTAAGTGCTTCAACAACGGAACACACTCACAGAGTCTTTGACCGATTTACCCGCATCAACATCGCACTTACAATTAAATATTGCGATTAATAAATGGCAGAGACTAATTTTGTAGATATTGAGTTACTTGAGCGCGCGAGTATATCGTATGACTRCGAATATATTTCAGAGATTCAGTAAATCAATGAAATTTCGCGCGAACTCCACAGACGACAGAATGAATCATTATAGCATCATTTGTGTGAAAACCGCGCGCTGTTGAGGTCTTTGTCCTCCACCAAAAATCCTTTCTTCTTTACGCTGCATTGGTTGTGGTGCTACATTGTTGTTGTTTTTATTTAATTCATTTGAACTTGYAATCATGCGCGTTCTCTGCATTTGCTCTTTACTAATTTACTGGTCTACTCTTTCGTTGTTTCACTCTCGTTTAGTATGGACTTGCATGCGGTTGCTATAGCGTTGTTGGCTCTAATCACAATCAACACCAAGATGATGATGCCATTCGGTTATGTCGGTGTCGTGCAGGACGAACGCAAGTGTCAGTATTTAAGACCGTCGCGCATGCTCAAAATCCGTTGCTTCGAAATGAATCTGAGGGAGGTACCGCAGTACCTGAAATCGTCGGTTGAGGTGAGTAAAGTAATAAAACATCAACAAATAAATAATAAAATAAAAAAATATTAATTAATTCATAATGCTTAGCTATAGATTGATTTAAAATCAATTGACCGCAAGTGCGATCTTTGCCGTTTTTGAGTTGCTTAAGTTTAAYTTTAAATGTCAATCATTGACTTTTGTTTAAATGCAAATTCCACCGTGCTGTTGCGCCGTCGTGCATCTGCAAGGGTTAATTTGTGTCAAGTAGCTTGATAAGGTTCGCATAAAGCGCTCATTYGCCAGCGTTTATCCGATTTATTATAATTGCGTGTGTGCTTTTATTTTCTTCCATGGGAACTTGCACCCATCAATGCTCATATGTATTTAGTATATGCGAGCGGTGACTGTCTGCTGCGAAATAAAATTCAATTGACTTTAATTGAACGCACAAAAGAAGTCGCGATAATTTCCTAAAAAATATATGTATGCACAAACATTGTTATACACCTATATTTTCTTTTTTGATGATCATCAACTGATGAGCGCTTCCTGCAAGCGTGCCCTGTAGGAAAATTTTCGAGTTTTAAGTTTGACAAAA
>NW_017537245.1:1520609-1534789 GCF_001853355.1 Bactrocera latifrons | reverse complement strand
TAAAATAGGCTCCTGGGTCAATATAAAAATTGCACTTAAACCAAATTTGCACTACTTGTTATAAGTTTTGGTCGGGATCACTTTGAGTGWCTTCAGACAATTTTGGTTACGGCTGATTTTTGAAGCGTCATTMGGTTGAACACTTTCAAAAATTCATAAACTCATCTTTCGTCACCTATATTGATGAGTTTGATTAAGGTACATTGTCAAGCAACTTTTTTGAAAAAAAAAGTGAAAGCACGATTGGTTCCAAAATCACTCATTATTTTCGAAAACAGTGTCGCGTAAACTTTTGTGAAGTAAATGCTTCCGACTAGAAGGATGTCACGAAATGTATTGTACTATTGATGACGTTACGACTCGGAAACTGACGATCAATCGGCCGAATATAGTGACAAAGGTGAGCCGAAACCTTAAAAAACCACGTCAAAGCAGGCCTAAAACCAATGTTATGTTGACAAACGGACAACAGGGAACTAATTGAGTGTTACACAMCTTCATATACTGCATTCATTCTTTGTAAGTTTTTCGCCAAATTATAACCAATACCGTGCCACAGCCATCGTATTCGTCTGATTTAGCTCCGTGTTCCCATATAAAATCAATTCTTAATCGAAAGACCGCAGATTTTTAGGAATTTCGAATTAATTTGCATGACTTCGCATTCTTCYATCAGGGTCTCTACTATACTATACATATGTAGGTACATACAATACACACACATGCACAAGAGCAAGCTAAAACTTTTTTTTTATATCTAACTCTCACGCAAACCGTGCAGGAAGTGCACTTATTTCGTGCGTCTTATCAGTGCTCAGTTTAACTACTATAACTAAATTTGCTTTCCCGCCTAATTACAGATTCTGGATCTCGCATTCAATCGCATTAAAAAGCTCAAACGCAACTCATTTGAACGTTACACAAGTATTAAAATATTAGTGCTCTATGAGAATAAGATACAATCGGTGGAGTCGGGCACATTTGCGCCACTAACATCATTGGAGGTAAGTGCAGGCGTACACACATACTCACATATATGCATATGTACACAAATATATATATATATATCTATACATATGTATGCATTGTAGAACATTGCATGCGCTCTATAGCACTGGTGCAGTTGTTAATTGCATAAGTGATATTAGCGTGATGACATTTTGTTTAAGTAATTAGTAAATTTAATTATAATTGATAGGTATTTATATATTATAATTATACAATTATATTATATATTTATTTATTTCATTTTTTTGTGTATTTAACAGGAGATCGATCTGTCAAATAATGCGCTCGTCTCAATACCTTTGGAAATCTTTCAATTACCCTCATTGCGAAATCTTTATGTTGACAGTAACGAGCTCTTTAATCTGGACCGCGATCTACAGGTTTGTACACACCCAATCATTACAATTTTTTTAATAAACCAAAGTTATTAGTTAAACTGAAATTTTAAATAAATTCTAACCATCGTTTAATAAAATAAATTCTAATAATTTCCTTTAGGTTCTTGAAACACCAATACAAGCACCGCTGGAATATTTAAATGTAGCCGATTGCGGCCTAGAGGACCTGCCCGATTTGGGTGTACTGCCAAGTGAGTAATTAAATATTATAAATATGTATATACCYATAATCAACCTTTGATCAATCTCTCAAATATACTACACGGTTATTCAACGCTTAACACACTTTCTTCTGAACTTTTCCTTCAGAACTTTGGCAAATTAATGCCTCATCCAATCCGTTGACTGATCTCACCGTGGACACACTAGCCAATATGTGTAATTTGCGTACAATGGATCTGACAAAAACAGAAATCAGTGATTGCGCTCTCCAACAAGTGAATCGTTACTTGCGATATATTGGCGCCAGTTCTAAATATGTTCCGATATCTTTGGGTAAGTTAAAAAATATTAAATACTTAAAAAATAGTAAGCTTTGTTAGAAGAGCATTCCAATGTTTATAAAAATTACCAGAGAAAATACTAAAATCTTAAAAATAAAACACAAATATTAGTTTGATGAGGTTTGAACTTAACTTCTAACTGATAATTTTTTCAGTCTTACACTTGCGGTAATTTGTTATATAATGTTTGAAAGAATGGATATAAAATATACTAAATTGTTTCGTTTTTGAAAAGGARCATTCATTTCACCTCCGTTCCTTGAAAGAGTACTAACTGATAATCGTTTAATGAGAGACCATCGTTTTCGACTACGACCGACATCGACTCGTTATAGTTCACACATTCCCAGTTTCTATGTCAGCCCGACCATCAAATAGTATTTTAATTCAGTTAGCTTCATTAAATTCCGATTGAAAACATAATGGAAAAGTTTCGCGATTTACGTAATGATGGCCAAGAAATTTAATGCGATATTTTATTACATATTTTTCTTTGCTCAATAACCTTTCTTGGAACATTATTGCTAATAAAACTCTACATTTGATATATGTGTATCCGGTGACTCATTCACCCATTTATTAAGGCTGCAAGTACAGTGCAGTCCAAAACTTTTTTTTGGTATACTGTATTAACTCATTTGAAAATAAAAATAATTGTCATTAACAAAAATATATCGTTCTACATGATCTTGAATGAAGACCAGTGAAAAATTTTATTAAGATCGGTTTAACTGTTCGCGAGAAATCTTGATAACCAATTTTGACACAGTTTCGAGTAAAACGAATTTAAAGTTACGCATTAAAGACTTACGGGTGATACAAGTAGACACTTTCTTGGACAGATCAGGCGGAATTCGTGTAAATGACAGCTTTTTTAATGTAATTTTTCACAGTATTGTTTGGCATTTCATCATTTTCATCTTACTTATATTGCTGGCATCGAGCGCGCAACTTTTCAGGACTGTATCTCCAAAACTATTACTCGTACCAACTTGAGAGACATCATTCTATAGATATTACAGAATGAAATGAGATCATAAAAAATCTTCGTGTTTTAAAGCCTTGTTACGTTTGTTAACCCCTTCAAAGACACACCATTTGTGACGCCCCAAAAAGGGCTAATTTTTGCGAACTAAAAAAGTAGTTGTTTTTAAGGTATTTGTACATATTTTAAAAGCAAACAGTATAATTTTTGAAGAAAAATATTAAGCATTCTGCGAGTTACACTTACTGTCCAACGAAAACGTTCGCCACCACTGCAAAGATTCCGGTCTTCCCCGTGAATAAAGCTAAACAAACTATTTCTATCACATATTCTCCGTAGAATGAAACGATCGAGAAAATAAACCAAAAACGGACAAAGGATGCAGTTTGAAAAAAGTTGAATGGTTGCCATAAATTTTATCAATTTTAGCCTGCCAAAATTCGATAGCAATATCTATTAGTTAATCATATGGAGAACTACATACAGAACAGACAGAAAAAAAATAAAATTTTCGTATGGTATTCTTAACGGTGTAGAGTATCGAAACATGCAAAAAACGATAATTTTTTTAAATTGGACACGAGTACTAATAACATATGTATGTGTATTACACACACAGTATGTAGATCTGCAAGTAATCACTAATCACTCACAAATACAACAAATTGTAATAGATTTGATCGTCTGTACCGATCGCAGACGGTTTGCAATTCTATAGGTGTTGCATACTTTTAGGCTGTGTGATTATCAAAAGAAAAGTAGGAAATGTTAATTTAGGAATGTATATGATACCATTATAAGACAATTCGCACTTATACAAGTAATTTAAACTCATACACGCATATTTATAAAAAAAACTAACAATATAGTTCTCTAAAATTTTGCCAAAAGTAATTAATCTATATATATTATATAAAAGAAAGTTGTTGTTAGTTACACCATTTATAACACAAGAACGGCTGAACTGMTTCGGCTGAAAATTGGAGGCAGTGCARAACCAGGGTAAGGACATAGGCTACCCCCTTCTTTATATTAGAATCCAATACAACTCATAAAAACAAAGATTATATAATATTTCARATTATAATTATTTGTTCAAAATTCATATTTGTAGGAATYATTTGAATATAMGCGTACAATTTTAAAYAGATTCTTCATAAAAAATAATACAATTGTTAAGTATTTGGAATAGTAGAAAAGAAGTGCAACCAAATATGCAGTGAAATAGATTATAACTTTCTCAGTAATCAGTTATTGAGAATGTATTATACCACAAGCATCCCAAAATACTGATGTCATAACCTTTCCAGCCGCCCTTTTCGTCTTCCCACGCCTGAGGGTTCATCACGTGCAGTCGACTAGAATGACTGTCGATTGGACTCCAGTGGGAAATGATGGAGCTTTGTTTCTATCACCRACGCAAAAATTCGGCTTTATTCCGTTTAGAGAGCACTCAACCACTTCTCASAATCAGTTATTCGTTGTTTTTGTTGGAGTATGAACTTGCGAGGCACCCACTTTGTACAGAGCTTTYGCCTCTTTAAGCTTAGCAAATAACTTTTCATYGGTGGATTTCACTGAGCTCAAATTCMACAGTATTTTCCTCCAAAAAGCAATGATTCATTAACATTCAAAATACTCTATGAACCGTAACACAAGTTGCTTCACAGAAATGCTATATCGCATYAACTAATAATTATAATCCAACTAATAGAAATCATATAKGTAGTAGTAGTAGTATTATCTATGTATCAGCCAAAGTGAAKCGTGGCCGRRTMCTCTAGTAATAAAATAAATAAAATATCCAGTTAACGATGAAATTAAAATCATAATTTTTAGATAAACATTTTACAACGTTATTATTATATTATTCGTTTATTTTGCCTCTCTTTAACCAAAACCCATTAGTTAATTACTRAACATTTTATAAAATCTATTTATAGATGACCTCGACAACACCAAATGTCCGGATCCATATAACGCAACTGTCAATTCAACGACGTATCAAAGCTGTAAAGCAGAGGCTGAACTTGCCAAAGTGCTCAGCTGGCGTTGGTGGACGATCGCAGTGGCAGCGGCATTGGCTGTGCTCGGTACGCGAATCTTAAAATGATGAAAAACTATTAAACAATTTAATTAATTGAATTCCCCTTCCTTTTATTTACAGTCTTTACATGGTACTGCTGTCGTCGCAATTCAAAAAAGAAGAAGAAGAAGAAGTCGAAGGCCAAAACCAAAGTAAATGYGCTGCCGCCCAAACAGCAACCGTTAGTGTCGCCCACGCTCGCACTCAAGAGTCACAACGATCGCACAATGCTGCAGGACTGTGATTGTGCGTAATCGCTTAATTACAACAACGACAACAAAAACATAGCGCGTAATTTTATATGTACAAATGCTATAAATAGCTGCAATTAAATAGGAATTTATTTACAACTATAGCAACTACTGAAAGTGTAACTACTTAATGCCTGCGCCGCTTTGGGAGGGTAGTGTATAGTTTTTTCCGTTATTTTTTTACTTTCGAATACATTTAGTTGTTAGATAAATTCGCCATACAGCAAAGTGGTGCCAAAAAGTACTAAATACGAACTTAGATATCGAATTGCAACGAACTGACGGTGAAATCGTTTTGCCAAAACTACAAGTGCCTACACTAGTAAACATAGTTGAACAATTTTCTTGTTATTTTTACAAATATCGTACATTTAGAGCACCCTGTAAACGTAAAAGTATTAAAAGTTGTAACCTTAGCTTCGCTTAGTGTAAAATTTCTTTCGTAATGCAATAAYATAAAATCATTTCGTTTAGTGAATTTGACAATATTTGTACATAAATTAATATGTAATTAAATATTAGTTTAACAAATTACAAGTTATTTACATATATMGATATAAAATATATAAAGTATAAGTGTATAAATAACAAAAAAGAACTATCGCTTCCTACAATTGGAAGCTTTAATATGCCAATCGAAAAGGTGCCTTCAATTGCTTTACTGCATTCACATATCATAATACTTYATAATAAAATATATGTATATATTAATTAGTTTTACGAGAATTATTTACTTTTTGAAAAAGTAATAAGTTAAATTTAATTTTTTCAGAATAATTTTTAAGTCTGTGCAAAATATATATATTTACTGAAGTGCTAATTTATAAGTTAAATATATAGGTATATTTATATAATATGATTTAAGTATATAATGTATTATAGTATGCAATGATGATATTAAATTTATCTCACTGTTTTTGTAATAAATGTGAAATGCGTTCAAGAAAATATTTTCATTTGTTTTCAATAAAATACATATACTACTGTGGGCAAAAAATAATAAGACTTTTTAACTTAAGTTTCACGCTAAAACCCGTTGGTCGAAATCTTTTTTTCTAGGCTGGTATGGCTGTCAACGACATATGTGCCAAATGTCACATCAAAATAATCATTAGTGTTAGGCCTTGTCTTTCTGAGTCGTGTCCACCACCGTCATCAGCATTAACTGATGATCAACATGTCAATAAAATAAAGAAATTGTTGCTTGAGAATTGACGACTAACTGTTAGAGCGCTTACTGGCATCGTTGGAATATCGAGCGGATCGGTGAAAACAATTTTGAAAGAACATTTGGGCCTAAGAAATGTGAAAGCAGGATTGGTTCCAAAATCACTAAATTTTTTCGAAAAACAGCGTCGCGTTAACGTCTCTGAAAAAATCGGTCAAAAATCAACTCACAACGTTATCGTAAAGTTTAACATTTCCGAGTTCGACAAATTAAACTACACACTTACACTCGACTGTGCCTAAAAAATAAGGTGACGTTGTATTTATTTTGAAAATTCTTTATTTATTCTTCCAAATCAATTTCATCCCCTTCAAAGTAATCCCCACTAGATGTTGTACATTATGCCAATGAATTTTCCAATCTTCGAARCMYTGGTTGTAGTCACTTTCCGGGATGGCCTTCAGTTYCGTCTTCGCTGCGGCTTGAATCTCCTCTATCGYATAWAAACGGTGTCCCCGGAGCGGTCTTTTGAGCTTGGTGAACAGCCAGAAGTCGCACGRCGCCAGATCAGGTGAATACGGTGGCTGCGGAACGATATGGGTTGAGTTTTTAGCGAAATGATCACGAATTACGAGGGCAGTATGGGATGGTGCATTATCGTGGTGTAATTGTAATAATAATATTCCTTGTTGACTGTTTGACCGGTTGGAAGGAATTCATAATGCACAACACCACKATAATCGAAGAAAACAGTCAACATGACCTTGATTTTTGAGCGATTTTGGCGCGATTTTTTTGGTCTCGGATCTTTTTTGGCACGATATTCGCTCGATTGATCGGTTGTTTTGGGGTGGTAAGCATAGATCCAAGTCTCATCGCCAGTTATAATGCGTTTCATGACGTTTCACACACTTCAACGCGACGCTTTTTTTCCAAAAAATTCAATGTTTTCGGTACCAGTCGAGATTTGACGCGCTTGAGGCCCAAACATCCTTCAAAATGGTATTGGCAGAGCCTTTCGATATGCTAACTTCATCAGCCAGCCATTGTTAATAGATGGTTTTTCAACACCAAATCTTTGATATGTTGAACGTGAGCTTCGTCGGTTGAGGTTGATGGTCACCCTGGATGCTCTTCGTCTTCGACACGTTCACGGCCAGCTTGGAATTCGCTATACCACTTGTAAACATTTTTTTTAGACATAGCCTCATCACCATCCTCAACGTATCCGCAGCAGAAAATTGATTCCGTAAACAAAATTTAATGCAAATTCTTTGCTCAACAAATTTCACTCACTTTTAGCAGCTCACAAAACGACACGTATCTCAAACACTAATGAATATTTTGACATGAAATTTGACATAAATGTGAATGTCACCTTATTTTTTGGGCAAATATGCAAAGTACGTTGACATAAAAACGCTATTTGTACTGCTAACAGCAATTAAAAATATTCATCTCAGAATTTTTTTTGTAACGGTCGACGTTGATTAACTCAGCAACAGTAAACTGATAAGCTTAATTCAATTTTTGACTAAGAAGTGTCATCAAAGATCAGTGTATGTCGATGGTATGATGAATTCGATCGAGTTCGTAGATCACTTCAAGACGAATTTTGTGAACGTCATCCTAAAACGTTGTTTCGCAAACTATTGACGCTGTGCGCAAATTGATATTTGCAAGATCATCACATGAAGTGTACCTGACGTGGGCGATCAATTCATTCAAACCTCCCAAGTACCGGATGGCATCATACCAGCGCAGCTGCAGCAGGCTGGTAAGGTGTCATGCAACTGCTTTGCCTCTATCTACTTATGTCAACTGCAAAAGGCTGGGTTACATCCCGGGGTCCCGATACTGCCCTGCATACTATCGTGTCATGGCTTGAGGAAGCCATAATATTGAAGGAGCTTTCAATAACGTTCTTCCGGAGACAGCCGTTATTGCTCTGAATGGACTTGGAAAAACCTTAAACTCCTCATTTTGAGTCCTCTGTGCGATAAAGCGATTGAAACGCAGTGGTGCAAGGCATATGCTCAGCATAACGCTCTTCTATATATCCTGGTCGTTAACGACTTGCTTAAAAACCTTGAAAATCGTGGCTGCCGGATGATTGCCTATGCAGACGATGTAGCACTTATGGTCAAAGGAAAGATCCTACCATGTACGAGTTGGCACATTGAGCATTTATAAGTGGTCTCGCCATGAACTCTAATAAAATCGAGATGGTTTTATTAACTAGAAAATACAATATTCCGGTGGCATCCCTGCCGCAATTGCGAAACATCCTTCTGCAACCAACGGATACAGTGAAATATCTACGGCTCATCCTTAATAGGAAGCTTTCACGAATGCCGTATATCGAAGAAAGAGCAAAAAAGGCATCAATTGCATTATACTGTTGTATACGAGTCATTGGTAAAAGGTGGAATCTGTCACCGAAAGTGGTACTCTGGCTCTACTACATATACCATAGTCAATCCCATTATGTTCCACGGTTTATTTATGTGTTAAGAGACCTCACTTACAAAGAAACTCGAGAGCGTTCAACGGATAGTGCTCATCAGTATAATCCGACGAGGGAGTGCTTATTAGCGAATTAGTGAATCTCATTATTTATTGTTAATATTTTTCGATATTTTCGACAATTGCTGGAATGAATGAACTTTTTCTGTAATTCTATCAACTTTCGTCAACATAATGATTATCCAAGATTATTCTGTAACAAAATTATCTCATAATATCTACCAGCCCTCTGGTGGAGGCTCAATACTTGGAGGATTGTTATAAGAACCGGCAGCGCATATAACTAAGAGTTAAGAAATCAGTATAGAAATATATATTTTTGATATTACAAGGTATTTCAGAGGTTTTYGCAGTTTATTTGTACACCCTCAAGAATAAAATGAAACGTGGTGCGCATAATTTTCACATGCTTCTAAAGTATAAAAGTACTGCAGCAGGTATTACAGGGCGTATGATTAACTTTTAATCGTTTACACATGTGGAATGTGGCTGGTTGCATAAGCCAAATAAAAAGAAGAAACTAGTTTATTCATGACACCTAACACTGATTTCCGCGTCCGGTTCATTGCTCTTTAGTCCCATTAACTTATTCATATTTTTCCAGCAAACTATATGCGCACAAACCAGTTTTATGTAACGCGCTGCTCATACACATAAACACAAGCATACAGGGAAATTAATAACAATGATTCACTAACATGCAAAGCATGCATTTTCCATAGTTATTTGCAAAGTACATTCGCAATTAAAGTGAACAACATGCAATAGATACCTACAGGATATAGCAGGGCAATACAGGACTTTCGCGAAAAACTACATTCAGTTGAATTTTATAATTCGCTGAAAGCGAACAGAAGTCACGCTTGACAAACGAAATTGAAAGGAAATTTAGGTAGATTCAAATACTATAAAGTAATAATTTAAAAATGAAATCGCTAAGGCAACAAATTGTCTGGTGCGTACTGCCCACCTGCCTCCTTTGGATTTTCCACCAACTGGCGCTTAGTCAGGCTTATCTGCGCAGCGTACGCATCGAGGAGATACCATTTAGTCTGGCCGATAGCGCCGATGAAKCGCTTCAAAAGGAAGGCCGCTTATTCGGRCCGAGCTTAGAGGCARAAGAGCGAGGCATACTAGCGAAATCTGGACTAGAACARCGGCGCGGCTTCTTCCATCTCTTCAATATTCCATGTAAATATTTAAAAACATTTTCATATTTAAATTATTGATAATGCGGTGTCATCACAGATATAGTTTGCTTCTTTGCCGCCAAAGGCAAATGGCCCTTTATACCGACCTTCATGCAAGGACGTGTCGATGCAACGGCCAGGACATTTTTCAAACAAAACGATAGCGCYATAAAGCAGTTTTGCCAAAAGTGGATACAGATAAAGCAGTGTTTCAGACCACTTTTCGGTAGGTATTAAATGTTTTGTTGAAAAAGTATAGTTATGCATGAAAAATAGTTCTTTTTTTCAGAAATTATTAATAATTATTAAAAAAAACTTTAAATTAATAAAATTATTTATTCTATAACTTAATTACATTTAATATACAAAACTAAAATCATTATTGGTTTTTGTCAACACATTTAATTTCTTTCTCAGCAACTACAAGCCCCAGCGATGTTGAGCAGCTTGATCCACTACGCTCCACACCTTGCACTTGCGCTAACTCGAACGAACCGATTGTTTACTTCGATCGCGATCACATTGGCAATGTAAGCCGTGACACGATCCTGAGTACCATTGAGTTTCTAGAAACTTTTCTGGTTCCACCAGTGTCGCCCACGAAGAAGTCGAAAAAGAAAAATCGCGTACGTAGTCGCGTGGATGAAATGGATATTGAATGAACCTTTTTATATAACCTTCTTATTAAAGGCTGATAAATTTTAAGAGTTCTTTAAATTTCAGTAATGAAATGGAATATTAATCACCTGCTAATTTTATCTCTAAAATGTATAACAAATTGATTTGCGTATGAATGAAACAAAGTTAATTTAAATAAAAAAGTTTGTAATTTTTTTCTTTAAATTATTTTAAATGAGAACGTGAATACTTTCAAATACACAACCAAATTGATAATGAAACGATAAGCAAGAAAAGGTTAGTTGCAGTATCCACACTGGTTTCTTTTTCTTTTACTTTAGACACCGTTTATTTGGTTATAACCGAGTTATCGCCAATTGGAGACACCAAGTATAGCCAGATCCTTCTCCACCTGATTTCRGAGTGGAGATCTTCCTCTTTCTMTTCTTCCCCCGGCGGGTACTACATCTAATATTTTCAAAGCTGGAGCGTTTTAATCCATTSGGACGACATGCATTGTTTGACGCTGTCTCGTTATTCGTTCGTTGGCAAGAGTTATTCTGCGTTGGATTTCGAGGCTGCCATTGTTGTTGGTGTTAATACTGGTTCCAAAATACACGAAATTATCTACGACTTCAAAGTTATGACAGTCAACAGTGACGTGAGAGCCAAGAATGTGTTTTGATGACAGGAGATATTTCACTATCAGACTCATTTCCTTCACTTGCTGATCCAGTCTGGAGAAATCAAAACTTACAGCGCGGACGTTGAGGCCAATGATATCAATATCTTAACCAATAAATTAATATTTAACTGTCCTATTCAGTCGGCTATTGGTTGCATTATCAGAGAGATACCTCTTAGATTTAAAAAAACTGATCGATTGTACGTTAAATAGGGCAAGGAATGATGGGTTATATAGATGAAATTAAATCAGACAATGGACGCTCTCGATATTAAGATACAACCATGATTGTGGTTTAATACTAAAGACGAAGCACCACGATCTGTCCATGTATCTATTAATAACGAAGCAATAGAGTTGAATMACTCAAAAATTTTATGAGAACCCAAAAACCTTACAGAAACTGTTACAGGATTTTTTTTATATTATATTATATTTTATATGCAGTGGCTTTTTACCGTTAGAATTCGGTTGTAATGCTCTCGTAGAGCTATGTGAAGAGGAGCTAAATTATATGMTTGTATACCACCTAATGAAATTTGGTCCGAACAGAGAAGAACTTCATTTTCACGTATTTTAATGCAAATCTTAGCCTAAAMGTTGGTTAAATWTTCCATATTTCTAATAAACCTCGKCGGAAATGGCTTTCAGTGCCTTCAGAGAGTTTTCGTTTCCGTTTCGTAATACTTGTATTCATAAACCCACATGTTTGATAGATATAGGGTCCTAGTTGTCAAAGATTTCTTTTGCGAATTCTACTTGACGTCGTTTTWGCAAAAGTTATGTAGTTATTTTTGTAAGTCTACCATTTGAGTATATGTATAGAGTRCCCAAAACATTAGCCAAAATGTGAGAGTCGATCCTTGAGAAACGTTGAGATTATCGTTATTTCTTGGATGTCTAAACAAYGATTTTCAAGCACTATTTCTTCAASCTCYTAGATAAATAGTATCGTAWTTAACAAAGGTGGATTAGGCAAGTTTTCGATGACTTCACGACTTTCGCTGAACACTTTGCSCCCCTCAAATGCTTGTGTTCGTGATAAAGTAAACTCACCGAAACACTTCTGCAATATTTTCAACGATTTCTGAGCAGTGATTCCATTGGAATTACAAAAGTTCAAGCAAACTTGTTATTACATTTTTTCATGTTAAAAAACTGTTCGTCTTTTAAGCAAAGAGCTGCCACACACCTAGTGACTTATGTATGAAAATCAAACTTCACACGAACAAAAAAAATTGCTCAGCCTGGGTCAAATTAGATAAAATTCTTCTTCTTCTTTACTGTCGTAGAATCACTTGGAACCTTACAAAATATTATTTTTCGCAGGTTTTTTGTAATAATAAAAATAACAATATTTTTAACTGTTTGAACTTTGGCAGCTTTGTTTTGCAATTTTTTTATTAGACACTCTTTATAACAATAAAACATATCAGTAGTTATAGAGTACTTAATTATCAAATTATAATACGTAAAAACCCATGGAAGAACTAATTATACAAACAATTCTTCAGAACTGAAAAACACCCATATGAATWTATATGTATAACAAATATATATAATCTTAAACTAAATGCTATATAATTAAGTTAGAATAATTAATATTATTTTATAAAATCTACTATGACATTCAAATCTATATAAATATATAAAAATGTAATAAAAAAATCTAAATGCTAATACTAAAATCTCAGCTTGTGTGAGTTTTGTGCCCACTCTTTCAAGATACTACATTAGTAAACTCTATAAATAACTGCTCTAATTAACCTCAGTATAATTTCAAGTAATCATCTATTTCGAGAATCGCATTCCATAGTTTCACACGCTTCACGTTAAACTTGTTGTTGGTGGAAGTTCTGAAAGAATCATTGCCAGAATTCGAAAATTCTTGATAATCACAAATCCCATCCGATTTCTGGTCAAATGTAGCGGCCGTGCAAGGTTTTAAGGCGTCTACGTTCAACGGTTTGCTGGAAGTAGAAGAGATAATTCATAGGTATATACAAAAACAATAATATACTCTTAGAGAAATATGCTTTGAAAGAAATCAATGAAGGAACTCCCTAAACCCAGAACCCCCAAAACAGCATTCAAGCTCATATCGTTCAATTTCTATCAAAAAATATAAGAGTCACCAACAGTTGTGAAAATGCAATGCAACTAAGGTAAAATTATTCGATATAAAGCCATTTTAGTTTTGAGCTCAATCATTTTTTCAAGTTACGTTAAAAGATTATATGCGACTCCAAAATCAAGATCTACTTACACTACTTGAAAGTGCCTTCATTATTTTCACAGTAAAACTCACCCACATTTGGCAAAGTGAACGAGATTTCGGGTAAAATACGTGGCTAGARATGCATCTGCCGAGCTCCGATTGAAATCGGCAAATATCACAGGCGCACGGAAGGTGTAAATTAGATCATCACAATGTACGGCACCAAATTCACCAATAAGCATGCCACCCGTATAAATGCTCGTAAAGCTATGATGACCTTTGTAACTGAGCTTATACAAATAGACCGGATACTTTTTCACATCGACTGTACGCACATAAGCACGGATGGCATTGTAGTAGGGATGATGAAAACCGCGATCGCTGATGCACTGTACCAAAAATACAAATACTTTTTCAAATCACTTCTTAATAACAGACAAGCTCAAACACTCACGTCAAGAAAACCCTGCGCGGTCGTATTATCGATTACTGGACGTCCACCAAAATACTCATTGATTACCAGCTGCGTCTTTGCAGTCAATTG
>NW_017537245.1:1501969-1520029 GCF_001853355.1 Bactrocera latifrons | reverse complement strand
ACCTTCGGATTGACGACTCAGCATATGTAGGTGCACGGAAATGGCACCAGCGCTTTGTCCAAATATGGTTACTTTTTCCGGATCGCCACCAAAAGCGCCAATATTGAGTTTAATCCAACGCAGCGCCAAATTTTGATCCTTAAGACCCAGATTGCCGGGCATATTAGCATCGTCGGTTGAGAGAAAACCTAAAGTAAGAAAAATCCAGCAGCATTATTCAATAATTAAAATGAAAGTTCTAGTATTAGTAAGTAAGAAAGCTTCATACTCACCAAATGGTCCTAATCTATAAGCGATGGATACCAAGATGACCTCTTTGGTTTCCATAATATATTCGGGACCATGTAATAGTGGACTGGCACTGCCACTAAACCAGCCGCCACCATGTATATAAACCATAACCGGCAGTAAATGTTTGGCGTCTATCTATCGGGAAGACATTTAATTTTATGGAATATATTGTATTTCAAATTCAAGGTTCAATTTCTCTAATCCCCCTCCTGTTCTTGAAACAATTCATCAACAATGTTTCTAAATTTATATATTTATATAACAGGGTCTTGTTATGGAATATCAGCGCAAYTTGGAAATTCCCACATTCTCGGGCGTACTCACTTACTATTGGTCTGTAGATATTYAAGTAAAGGCAATCTTCGACGCCTTCCACTACCGGATTTGGTAGTATGTAATTCTTTTGCACACAATTCTGCTTCGGTGCGGTCGCGTCCAACATACCCCACCACCGTGGAAATGATTTGGGAATCTGCAAAAGTCAAGTAACGCCATTAAATTAATCTACAATAAATTKAAACATTTTACGCACCGCAAAGCGCCGCTCACCCACTGGCGGTAAAGCGTACGGTATGCCCAGAAATGCCTCGAAATTGTGCGCACCTAAACCAGGCATAAGCCTGCCCTGCAAGCAACCCATTTCGTAAAGGCAAACTTTTGGCGAAGCCGAATGCTGCATAAACAACTCTGCTTCGGTGGTTTGACTACATATAATTGCTGTCAATGTGGAGATCGTAAAGATTATCTGCCATAATTTCGATGGACGAGGTATAGTGGGCAAGAGCGTGCTGTTCGGTGATAGTGTCACCACTGTTCTTGCTAACAAAGCAGTCATGAGGTTTTTTTTTTTTTTTTTTTTTTAGTGATTTTTTTTTGGTTTTTGTTGTTGAAACGTCTGAACCTCAGGCGCACTTCGCGTCTGCAAGTTTGTCTAGACCGAATKGTATTGTTTTTGTCTCTTTGTTGCCTCAAGAGCTCTCTTGACGTAAAATATGTCGCAAGTCACTTTGGCTAAGCTGTAAGAAAAATGTACGATTCATTCAATTCAGTAAAGCCAAAGGCTTTTAATTTTAATGATTTCAAAATAGTTTGCGCATTTATCATTTTTATAGAGAAATCTCTTACTGATCCAAATTGTATTTTATAAAAAGTCATTCATGATTCTTATATTTTTTAGGCAACATATATTTTTATGTGTTTACATTCTACAAATAGTTTCTTTTTTCGCATATTATTTGCTTACGCAGAGCTATTTCAATATTTAGATCTGAAAATAGTTGATCGTTTTCTACGCCAGATAAGCGGAAATACTTTGAAATATACATAAAACGTTTATAYTTAAAAATCCTCCCACATTTTTGAGAAATTAGCAAATACGCTGCGTGCCAGTTTCAATTTTTATGCTCTTGCAACCTGTGGCTACAGGGTATAATAGTTTTATTCACCTAACGGTTGTACGTATCTCCTAAAACTATCCGAGTTAGATGTGGGGTTATGCATGTCTGTATTTATAAATGATCAGGATGACTAACGAGACGAGTTGAAATCCGGGTGAGTGTCTGTCTGTCCGTCCATCCGTCCCTAATAGCTTCAAGTCACAATCTTCTTAAACCTATCAACCAAACTTGCTGACAACGAATACTTTTGGAACCTCCTTAGACTTTGTGAATGCCCTTCAAGGTATACAACCTCTATAATTCTAAATATTGTAAAAATGAGATTATAACTTTTGCCTTTATCCTCAGCTTTGATCCTTGCAAATTGCGATAATACAAACTGTTCCATTACAGTCGAACTTTGCCTTTCCTTAGTGTTTATTATTAGCATACTATATCAAAATATTCTTCACTGTATTTGTAGCTCGATATACTTGGAAATTTCCGTCATTGATTAGTGTGCACTCGGAACGATTTGTGGACAGGTGTTTATGAAAAATATCCATTTACGAAACTCATTCATAAATATGGATATGAATGAATGAAATATGTTTAACTAAAATTAGGCTTTTTTTTCAATTGGCACTCACATTTCAGCTAGATATTTATGGGCGGATAACTATTGGTTTTTGCAYCACGATAATACACCGACGYATACTGCATTGATTCTTCTTAAGTTTTGCGCCACATTTTCAACCAATATYGTGCCGTAACCACCGTATTCRCTTGATTTAGCTTTGTGTGACTTCTGGCTATTCACTAAACACAAACGACCACTCCGAAGAAGGCGTTTTAAGTAAATTGAACACATTGCAAGTGAATCTCTACGCGCATCGCAGTCTATTCCGGTAATGTACTTTAACAACTGTTTCGAGGATTGGGAAAAACGTTGGTACAAGTGTATTAGAGCGACGACATAGATTTAGAAGAATAAATTAAAAATTTTAACAAAGTCTTACTATTTTTTGCTCTTCTAGAAGTTAGATAYAGCCTTGAGAACTTGTGCGCTCAAGGTTAGCTGTGCTAAGTGCACCGTCGTTAAACGCGTTTTTCTCGAATCTGTACTTTTAAGTCCAGTCTTTATGAAATTTTTTTTCACTCTTAATTATTCTGTAAAGAGTTATCCTGCCAAAATATTTTTTTCCAAAAATTTCACAATTTCTTTGTTAGTAGGATATGTTTGTAACAATAAAAAAATCTAATAAAATACTATATTTCAATTTTTATATTAGAAAAAATTTGTTGAAAAAAGGGGGTCAAACCCATGTAACCCTTTAAGCCACAAAATTACCCAAAACAGATAACAGTTTTCTCTTCTTTTCTTGTTTACTTAGTCCTCAATCCAACGTCAGTAAAAGTTAAGTTAGTTTGCTCAATAACTTCTCTTCTAAGGAAAAAAAGAAGGAGCCACACAAAAGGCTTCGGTAATAAGAATGTATTCGAAGGAAACCGATTTTCTTTGCTGCTCCCTAAGTGGGCACCTCAATGTTATCCAGCAGTATGATGAACTTCGTAAGTTGAATGGCTTTTTCATATAGGAAATATAAATAAATATATACCGAGAGTTGGCATTGAATGCCGAGCTACTTCCCCCGTCCGGTATTAATAATTCTTATATAATTATTTCTTAAAATAATTTTAGAATCATTAAAATATGTTTTCACATAATGCAAAATTTAATAACTGTAACTTACTAGTCACTATTTAATGTATAAATTAAATTTGTTGCACCATCTTCTAGTTTCAACAATTTTTTAGTAAAAGTACACGGAGCACAGTTTGCACTTGCTTTTAGCTTTTATTTTTTTTACATATAAATATATTGTTATCCTTCATACCGATTTAACTCCAATCGTACTTAATAACTTTACACATGAAGCTCTTATAGGGCAACCGTCTGCTCTGGCTAACCAAACACTTCTGATTTAAGAGCTCGCCGATTTGGCTGAATTTTTAGTTGCCGCCAACAGTAGTGAGACCAATAGAGAAATAATAAATATTAAATATACCGACAATACCGGCGAGAACAATGAATAGTCTCTTCAGCAATTGGCCGAATACTGAATATGAGTGTATGTACGTATATTATACAATAGGTTCTAATAAAATATACTATATATACAAGTACTAGTATGTATAAGTATGTATGAAGTGTTGTCGGTGAAGTAGTTTTCCAGGATTTATTAGAATTTTTTTTTAATAATTGTAAGCGCTCCACGGGCCGACATGCAGCATTAATGTAATTTGTATTACAAACAAATAACTGTTTATAATAATCAAGCGATAAAATTACACTTTAAAGCGAATTAGTTAGATTTATGAGGTAATGCTGCATTAAATCTACATATATAATTATTTATTTTCCCTACTCGTATTAAGCGCTCAGGCAAGGTACTTTCATGCTTTGGCATAGGCTTCTTCCTAATTCATAGTCATACATTATTCACACCCGCTTACATGAAGCGCCTCACTTTCTTTGAACAGTGGTCACCTCTGCTTCGTTTGCTCAAAAATGGTGGAGAGCCGATTCGGACTGACGTATGGAAGGAATTTAATTGAAAGCGTACAAAATACAGGTTGTGCAAGAACTTGTCCTTCCCAAACGACATGCATATGATGCCGGTGAGAACGTAACCGTCAATGGCGACCGTTATCGCGCCATGATAACCGACTATTTGATGTCTGAAACTGAAGCTCGTGATCCCTGCGACATTTGGTTTAAACCATTTTTCAGAATTACGTATATGTATGTGTTTTCAACATTGTCTCAAATTCTTCATCAATACATAGTGCTGTAAACTTGGCAACAAAAAAGTTTTTAACGTCAGCTTTACAAATTGAGAACACTGTGCGACAGACTCGATCAAGTTTCAATTGCAATGCCTACTGAGAAACATTATTAATTATTTTTATTACGGCAATTTATTGCGGAAATACAATAAGAATTACTAATTCAAACAGTGGTGATATGTTATAATAATAAGGTATTCGGATGTCGGCGCGTGTATTATTTTACAAGTTTTTGGGAGAGACTCCGCGCAAAGTTGAGGATCATTGATTGTGCGATTGTCACCAATTTTTGGCATAGTTGTTAGATAAAACAAAAACAACCAATAACTTCGGCTGCACCGAATCTATAGTAGGCTCAAATGGTGCATTTCTTATATCATAAATGGTCATATAAAGATCTTTGTCATAATTTTGAATTTGAAGATCGTGCATCGTACCGTAATCTGTGTAAGCTCGACACAATGGGAAAAGTGTACGAAAATATAATACGAAACCSCTAGGAGTCAGCATTCCTGGAAGCCGGCTTATTTTCGGAGAGATAATTCGGCCTTATAAAAAAGAGATCCACTCGCCCTACGACAAGTCCTCGATATTGCAAAATGTGCAGTAAGTRGCAAGAGATGGAAAGACGGCATGAATGAGTACTGCGCCCTAATTATCACCGGATGCCAAGATGCCGTTCAACACGGCCAATTGGCACACGGCACACTTAATCAAAGCCCTGGATGAAAAAATACCTCTTAAGCACTATAACGAGTTATTTTAAAAATAGAAGACTTATTTATGATACAGACGAAGAATTAGGYCCACTATTATTGAACCTCATTTATGATGGGGTGCTAAGAAGACAGYAACCAGAAGACGTGCATTTGCGGACGAGCTCTTGGTGGTAAAACGAATAGAGCTTACCATAGSGGAATACGATATTGCCTCACAGTCGCAGCTGAAGTATTGGGAGTAATATTGGACTCCGAATTAAAATTTAAGGAACACCTTGCCTATACTTCCGGTAAAGCAAACAAAATTTATAATGCTCTATCGAGAATGGCCAATAGAGGCTGCGTGCGTTCTAGCTGGGGTTTTTAATAGAAAAAGCAATGAGTTGCAGTGCATTGGTTTTCTGTAATTTGTGTAATAAATGCTTTCCAGACTGTATAAACCGACTCTGCTGACCCAAATAATTAGTGGACATGGGTGTCAGACATGTACAGAGTAAATAAGGGACTCTCAACATGGATTATTTTATTGCCCTCGCTTTTTAAATGTAAGGGAAAAACTGAAAAGCACACTATATGGTAATTTCACTATCGATTAATTAACGCCACTCACGTGTCAGTGAGTTRAGAAATGGAAAGCKGTTAGCGAAGCGTCAGTTCGCATAATAGAGGAGTTGTCCTGTSCCTCCCACGAAGTAATTCTAAATCGGTGGTTCTATGGTAGAATCTTGAGTTGAGAATAGGTTAGGTYTTGYGGATTAAAGTTCCGCACTCCGGCTTTCGATGCTTCCCCCTACTATAAAAAGAAGAAAACAATATATATAAATATATGTAATTGAGTTGAAAAGAAAGCGAAAACTTGAATAATAATCAATAACTGCAAGTTTTTTCTAATTTTCCGCATTAAAATATTTGCTCAACTAAATTGCCCTCCCCCATGGAAATACCTTTGTTCGACACGTGTACTTGCAATTAAAGTTAAGTTGCACACGAGTTGTCAATTTAACTATTAACAATGGAGATATGTAGGTGTGTAAATAAGTATGGAAAAAGCTATAATTATATTCATATTTCGTATGTAATGCACATACCTACAATTATACACTGGATTAGAAACATAGCATATTACATTATTATAAATATAATGTGTTTTTTGCACAAATTTACTCTTAAATACATATTTAGGTATGTATTAATATGACAAGTATAAAAAATAATTATGTTAATCTACCATATATTTATTAAATAATTTTCTTTATAAAACTATTTTCATTTAATTTTGGAGATCTTGAACCAGAATTTACACTCCTAAAGTTCTCACACGAATGAAAAACAAAAATAGTGGTAATTTTCGGGAAAGCATTGACGATTTGAGCTCTGGAACACCGAACATTTGCGATTTCAGCGAGCGATATCGCTTAATTATACTTATTTCTAGGTTATGTAATGCCCCTTGCAATTATTAGGCCATTAATAATAATTACGAGAAGTTTACAATATTCAGCGAAACTCTTCAGACAACAGCTCTGAATTTGAAACTCTATAGTTTTGGAGGACAATTACTCAATTAAATTCTGAAGATAGCTGAAAATCCTAGTAAGACATTTTACTCTAGATTATCGTATGATATTACAACGTACTTTCTTGAGAGTTTTCGTGAAATTTTTTATACCGTAGGAAAACAATTGCAAGCTTTCTAAACCCTCAAAATCTGAAAGAGTTCATTATTATCATTATTAAAACATATCATAACAATAAATGTCCAATCTCAACAAAATGTGTGAAAACCCTGGTACATGGAAGTAGTCTGATAATATGTTGAAAATTTGGCCTAGTAAACGATAGTTATACTAGTATACGAAACTAAAATATATTAAATGAAGTTGATACGGATATATAATATATAATATTACCATCCAATTATATATTATACATTCCAATATATAATATATCTAACTATTTAGGCTTCGACACAGAAGGCAAACAGGGAATGGTATATATGGATCATGTTAGGTTGTCAAAAAATTCTTGCGGTATTTTTATTGAATTTTCAATTGTTCATAAACATTTTTTTGTTGACTCATGCCCAGCTCTTGACCGATGCTACGGCTGCTACTATGCCGGTCTCTTTCGACCAATTAAGCGATTTTATCGCAATTTTCGACGACAGGCCTTCCGGAGCGTGGCGCATCTTCGAGCACCTCTACACCAGAGCGAAAACGTTGAAACCATCGTTGTGCGGTGGAAATGGAAACTGTATCGGGTCCATAGACTGCACAAATTTTATTGGCGGCTTGAGATGCAGTTTTGCCTTTATCGTAGTAGTACTGTAAAATATGCCGTATTTTCTCTATATTTTGCTCCATGTGTGCGACTATAACTCACGAACGACTTAAAAGAAACGTCAATCAATAAAACACGTGTTAGCTCGTGAAATGAGCTTACCAAAAAGGTATAGCATGACCCGATGCGACGAATAAAACTAGAACTACGCGCTCTCAGCGCCAACCAGCGAAAATACTGCAAGACATTTTTGACAAACTAATAGTTTACCCAGACTAGTCCACTTAAACTGGGCATCAATTCCAATCGCTAAAAACTTCTTTCTGTGATGGATGTTTTTTCTTCATTAGAGTGTGTGGCACGTGTTTGCTTACAAAACGAAAGTTTGTCTTACGATTTTTACCTTGCAAAAAGTGTTAAACAACAAGTTTCCTAACCATATTATTTTTCCATTGAAATATTATATATTCATTATTATTTATAGAAAACGAGTATTTGATTGGTATAAAGGATTCAGACGTAAACGAGAACTTCCCTCATGCGAGTCGATCATCCACCTCAGTTACTGTTGATAATATCGATAAAGTTGCAAAAAACAGTGTTCAAAAATTGTCGTGTTGGCATCAAAGAGATAGCAGAAGATCTATGGATAATATTTTGAATATGAAACGTTCCAACACTAGACTCCTACCAAAAGATCTGAATCTTTTGCAAAACCAATCTCAAGTAGATGTCGCAGTAGAGTTGYTTCACAAGGTAGCTGAGAACCCTACATTCATCACACCCATCATTACTGGTGAAGAGATGTGGATTTATGAATGAAAATATGAGGTCGAAAATAACCGACTATCTAGTGAATAGTGCTCCAAAAATGAGCAGAAACTGAAAAAAAAAAAAAACAAAATTCGTTGAAAGCACTGAACGCAACCGAAGCTCATAACAAATCTATGGAAAATTCAATTCAGCTTTGACATATGTACTTGTGTCGGCTCAGGAACCTATTTTGAAGCCGAAGATTTGTATTAAAATACGTAAAATAYGTGCATTTGTCAGTCTACGTCACATTTGATCGGATGGTATTAAACGAGGGTTCACGTAATTGAAGAAGCTAAAGAGCAGGCACATTTTACATGCACTTTTAAATAAATCTAAACACAGTTTAAGATTACATACCTCTCCACATCAATAAACGTGCCTTTAAAGTCAACGTTGTTCATGAGTCATTTTGCCAATATTTTGGTCAAAAGTAAGGCGTAAACATAATCACAAATTCGTGTACGATAGCAAGATAGATAGATTGCACTTTTAAAATAATTATAAAAATAAAAAAATAAAAAATTTCACACTTTCTAATATAACTTCAATATACCGTTATCTTAAATCAATTCAGCAATCAATTAGAAAAATTTAAACCACTGCGCATTCGCTAGCTGCACGAGTTTGAGTTATCATTAACTGCTCTAACAAGTACACTAGTTAATTCGGGCACGATTTGCCTACTGAAAAGTTGTACGCTTCGTTGGGGCCTTTTATCACTGGAGCGCATGGTCAAAAATCATGATCAACGATATATGTATGTCAGCTATGAGGCGTACGTAGGCATTTTGGGTACAGACAGTAGCAACACATAGCGCGTATTATCGCTTAACTCCATTTGTGCACATATAGACAAGTATGCGTTGCTATAGTGGGGCAATAAGTGTGGGTACTTGCTGCCGCGCTGTGGCACAAGGAGTGTGATAGTAAAGCCTTTACAAATTTCTTTCTTTGAGAACGTGGAGATAACAATTTTGTAAAAGAAAAATTTACTTCATATTTTTTTATGATTCAACAAATGTCTGCAACATTGTTTAGGTCATGCTTTAATAGCTGARAAGTACTTCAGAGAAAAATTGTGTCATATCAGTAGAATTTCAGTGTTTCTGGCATTAATCCCGAGTTGTGGTTAACCAAAATTTATAWTCCTACTTCTATGTTGTGCCACTAATATAAACCAATTGAAAGGATCAGCTTACAGAGGGAAATTTAATTATGAACTTCTAACAGCTGACTCAAACTCAAAAGTTTGTGACGTATTAAGCCAAAATCAAAGCATCTAAGAGGGTGATACATTCTAGACTCCATACTCACAGAAACTTCAAATTTAATGATAACCGTTTATTATCCATCGAAAAAACATTCTTTGGCATTTATTTTTTGAATATTATCTCTTTCAAATRTTGGCTGCAGCTACGTCTCAGWTKKTCCATGGTAAATGGCGAATGACACGCGTAATGTCTTGCTCCACGGCCTGAATCGAAGCGGGATTATTCGCATATACTTTAAACTTCACATATCCCAACAGGAAAAAGTCGAACGTTATGCTTTCACACGATCTTGGTGACCAATCGACCGGCCCAATACGTGAAATTATCTGTTCACCGAAGTTTTCTCTCAATGAAACCATTTATTGATGAGATGTGTGGAAAGTGCCGTCGTCTTGTTGAAACCAAATAYCGCCGAGATCACGTYGTTCAATTTCAGACATCAAATAGTCGATTATCATGGCACGGTAACGGTCGCCATTGAAGGTTATGTTCTCACCGCCATCATTTTTGAAGAAATATGGACCGATGATTCCACCGGCYCACAAACTACATCAAACCAATGTTATTTCTGGATGAAATGGCATYGCTTGAATCTTTTCAGGCTTCCCTTCGTTCCAAATGCTTCAATTTTGCTTGTTTACATAAATATTGAGCCAAAAATAGGTCTCATCGCTGAACAAAATTTGGCTCGAATACATCGGATCTTCWTAGAACTTTGCAAGAGCCTATTCAGCGAAGCGTTATCACTTGCGAAGGTCGAGCGGCTTCAGTTCTTGTACACTTATTTATGTACATTAGGGTAATATGTAACTTATTGCATTTTTTCTTTTCTTTTTCAAACCATAATTTCGTGAGGTCAAATAATGGCCGAGGTTATATTAAAATTACATAAAAGTTTAAAATAACTATACGATTTCGTCTTCCCAACGACGATAGCAGAAAAAAGTTTCTCATAAATCTGCCACCTCAATCTTTATTATAAGTATGCGAGCTCTCCACTAGATGGATGACACTAGAAAGATATCATAAATAATAAATTTGACTAAAAGTCTATCAAAATAAGAGAAAACGTTTAAAATAAGAGAAAACGTCAAAACGATTTTCAAGCCAAAATTACACACCCTAATGTGGATCTCTATTTGACAGAAACATATCCACTAAAGAAATCTACAAGCTTTAAATTCAAAATATTTGATAACTGAGTGTGTCATAAAGATGTATGTACATGTATTATTTTTTCTCATACACATATATGCATCTATCAAATACGCTATTATTTTGTTTGAAATGTCTTATCTTCGCATGTGCAGYTTTGGTGCGCAGTTGGAATGCACAGAGTTCAGAATAATGCGCATAATTATGTGGGAAAAAATATATGAATAGAAGAAATGCGAAGGGGGTGAATTGGATTGCCATTTTTTATTGTAATACCATTAGTTAGCATGCTGGACTCTAACTACTACTTAATTCGATAACGTCGCTGTCTGGGGTATTACGATAATTATATAACTAGCGTAATCCAAACTAAAGCTCTATGAGACAAAATATCACTTAATTGAGTAAGTAGGAGTTCCGATTATTATACACTGAGCAGGGTATATTAAGTTTACAATGAAGTTCGTARYACCCTATAAAATATATACACAACATAAATTATCAGCGTCCTTCAGTTTTTGAGATATCGGTTTGAAATTTGGCACACGTCCGCTATGGAAGCRCTACAACATATAGCTGTCAGGCAAACTGAACGAAAAAATAAAATTCTTGTAGGTATTCTAGCTTCTGTATAACAGAAGTTTAAGTTTTTTATTTTATTTTATTTTATTTTTTTTTTTAGGTAGGCAAAGTGGCTATAATTCCAGTGCGAACATTAATAAGGTTCACCAGGCTCCCCTGCATTCACAAACATCTATTGTCTGGTTTGATTTGTATACGAACTCATTATTAGTATTATTTTTCTTAAATAGAAATGACAAAATKAGAGGCACAGCCACATTATGTTTCCTGGAGAGGGGACAAATACGCCTTACAGCACGTTTCTTGAGATGAACTTTTGGTGAACGAGATTTTATTGAAATAAAGGTTCTACTTGTAGATCTTAAGAAGTACACGCTTTTACTTTGTAGTATATACAGGTATGTATATACATTGTGACAAAAAGGTAGCCGGATATTGTAAATAAAAAGCAAAATATTTGCTTATTCATTAAAATTTACTTTGTCACCATCAAAGTAATACCCACCAGATGTAATACATTTATGCCAACATTTTTTAAACTGTCAACACACTTTTCATAAGCACTTAAGGCCATAGCTTCTTCAGCGAATTTTGTTTAATTTGTTCAACCGACTTAAAACGGATTTGACGGAGGGRCAATTTCAGTTTAGGGAACGAAAAATTTACACGAAGCCAAATRCGGTAGGTGATCGGTAGTATTCGTTGCGTTTTTGTCACTTTTTCCCTTCATTCTAATGATTTTTGACAATTTTGCAGTCAAATTCGTATACTGATGTCTCATCGGCAATTGTAATGCTCTCCATGAATGTGGTATCGGACTTCGCACGATCAASCATRTCTAAAGAAGCCTGTTCACAGTATTCTTTTTAAACAAAAATCAGCTTTTTCGGGACGCGTTGTATATCCAAAATATCCACCAAAATCTTCGAAGGTTGTCCTGATCACTACTAGATAAATCTACATAAATATYTGCTATAAAGAAACTGGTTGAAAGATCACGCTCCTATTTGGCATAGTAATTAAGKATAGTTCTATCCGTACCAACTTAGCAAAATTATTTTTTTTTTTGATATATCATTTACCCGGGGAGTTTAATTACAATTTTCGGGKGTTTTTTGAGCCAGCGATTTTTAAGTCGAAATTTAAAAATCYASAAAATCRGCYGTATATGAGATATGTGATATATAGYAAATGTCTGATCTTSCCGATCAATAGAACCTGTGTATTAAATTTTATTGGGATATCTCAAAAACTGACAAACAAATTTTTATGATCTCWAAAACACTCCGTYTTAAAAATCGGTAGCGTCTTAGGAAAAGTTGTTCAAAAATATCAGTGGAACCTTTGGCGCATATGGAAATTTACGTTTTTTCTCCCGTTGTAAATCGATCCGCTTTAATACATATACATACCTACACATGGTGTAAAGCCCTATGTTACAACCAAAGTCACTACCACCTCCACCTCAAATTCAGCTCCTTCTTAGCTTTCATATTGGATTGAAATTCTTGAATAGCACCTACACATAATATAACCGATGAGATCTTACTAAACAGRCCTATGTATGAATACATGTATGCATGAGGCCATAAGATTAAATAAACAGAAATTGCACCAATTTGAGAGCATCGCACGTGCAACAGCAAGGCATGTCCTTGAAAATGAACCGGAATGATCGTTGCACAAGCGCTTGCACATTTAAATAAACTTTACTGCATTTTACTTATTTCATTTTGCATCTTCTGTGCTCACCAACTCGTTGTTAAACAGCTTAGTAGTCGTGTGTGCATTTGTGCAACAGCAATTTTGTCGGCTTCCTTTTTTGAGGCATACAAATTTCAATGCCTGCTTGCAGATAATGCTCGAACGAAGGCCTGATGCCTTCAAAGTCTACATACATACGTACACACATATTTATCTGCATACGTACATATACTTATATATTTACACGCATAATCTACTCAAAGGCGCGCACGCGTGAGCTTGAAAATTTTCAATGTCGCATTTTTGTTCAATATAAGCACAAATACTTCGAGCATACACACATACATACGCACTTAATAATATAATATACATAAATATTCATATATGCGTAAAAATAAGAAATCATGTGCGGAACACAATGCTCGCGACAGACTGCAGCAGCACGACAGYGAACTGAAAATGGCGTTGTGAATCCTACTACATGAACGTTTGTGAGAGGGCAGCAACATAACAATGGCCGGCATGTACACAAAACAACGCAGTTGTCCATTTTGCATATACACAATTTCGTTGTGGCCATACCAATACCTTGCAATTCAATGAAATTTTAATATTTTGTTCAAAGTGAAATTTTTATGCAATATATAAGTAAATAKGGAAATTTATTTGTTTTAAATTATCAATTGTTATTATAAATGATGTAACAGAGCTATTTTATGATTTTATTTGTAGAATAACGTCAGGTTTGTTAGAGCTATGAGTAATTTTATATTTTATATATTAGTGGCATCACCACTCTACCTCATCTCCCTATCTCCCATTCTACTGTCAACTCTACTGTCGTCCTATGTCGTTGGCAAATATAGGATTAAATTGAAGTTAGCGAGAACGACAACTGTYGGCCTGCAGTCGTGTAGTCGTGCAGCTGTCAAAATAGGTCCGTCAATAAGAACGTGTGTATTTTAATATTTGACAGATGTCGTTTGCAGTCTGTCGCGAGCATTGTATTCAACACATCATATTCGCGATTTCATTGGAACGTCATTCACGCCGCCCACCTTTTGACTACCGGCTGTTGATAAGGGCATGCGAACAAATACAAATAAATAAATGGGTCACAAGCACAGTATTGTATTTATTTACATACGACTGCATTAAGTAACAGTCAGATAATCTTATTTTCGATGAAAACGTGAAGCTCGAATCCACCTATCAGTTTAGTAAGGCTAGCACACACCCCTAAGACGTTAAAGGTTATTATACCCTGAACAGGGTATATTAAGTTTGTCACGAAGTTTGTAAAACCCTGAAGGGAGCGTCGGAGACCCTATAAAGTATATATCTAAATGATCAGTGTGTTGAGCCATGTACGATTTAGCCATGTACGTCTGTCTGTCTATATACCTCAGTATATATACCTCAGTTTTTAAGATATCGTTTTGAAATTTTGCATATGTCATTTTCTCTTCAAAAAGCTGGTCATTTGTCGGAACTGCCGATATCGGACCACTATAACATATAGCTGCCATACAAATTGAACGATCGGAATCAAGTTCTTGTATGGAAAGTTTTCCCATTTGAGAATGTATCTTTAGCAAAGTTGGCACAGAATATTTTCTAGGGCAACAATGTAATCTCCGAAGAAATTTTTCAGATTGGTTAACTATAGCATATAGCTGTCATGCAAACTGAACGATCGGAATCYAGTGCTAGTATGAAAAACTTTTGCATTTGATAAGATATATTCACCAAATTTGGTATAGATTACTTCCTAAGGCAGCAATGTAATCTCCGAAGAAATTGTGCAGATCAGCTTACTATAGCATATAGCTGCCATACAAACCGAACCGAAAAACTTTCGCATTTCACGTGGTAAATTCACAAAATTTTACATAGATTATTGCTTAAGGTAATAATATAATCTCCGAAAAAATTGTTCAGATCGGATTACTATAGCATATAGCTTCCATATAAACTGAACACATAGTTACTAAAAGAAATGCACCTGTAAAGGTTATATTAGCTTCGGTGCAGCCGAAGTTAACGTTTTTTTTTGTTATAATTTAATTTTATCAACTTCTGATTTTCAAAAAATCAATTTTTGTATTGCATATCTAGCGTCAGCAATAGCGATGACRTGGTTTAGACAATAAGATTTGCCATTCCATTATGTCACGTTTCACTTAGGTATAACACTGAGAAATTCCTAAAGATTATTACTTAAAGTCACATTCTCTTGTGGCTGTCATAAGAGCTCTTCACACAAAACATCTTCTCAGAAGAGGCCTCTTTAATAGTTTCGTTAAACAAACGCAATTCTCGCTATTTGGACAAGTGCTTGTGTGATTTCGGAAAAGCAATTGCATCCTAAAAATTTACGGTTTGGTGGGGATTGTGGTATGGCGATATCATCGGACTCTATTTCTTTTGAAATGAGGCGGCAGATGCCGTTAACATCAATAACAAGCATTATAACATGATGATGACCGACCTTTTCTCCATGACATTTTATGCAATCGACGCGATCGATCTCTATTTCTAACAAGGCAGTGCGCTGCCTCATATCTCACTTCTAAACATGGACATATTGTCAAATAGCCATCAAGATCACATGATTATCGCCTCTAGATTATCTTCTCTGGGTGTACATTATATGTAAGGCTTGCGGAAATTACAAACAACGACTTTTTTAGAAACCATTTTATCGGGTTCTTCCACTGTTATCTGTATTCTGGATTCTAGATATAATGATAAATGGCGGACAATTTAAATATTTGGTAAATTTTGGTACACCACAGGGTGTTAATTTCAATAATGCGTTAATTTAGGAACAGCCTAGCACCACCACCAAACACGTTTTCCCCGGGGTCCTTCTGCATTTTTGGTTTACCTTATTGTTAAAACTCGCTACAAGTCTCTCTTTTACAAGCATAAATTAAATGGGCTTAATTAAGTAAACTTTGCGCCGTCAATTAGGTACTAAGTGATTTCTAGTTATTTCCTATATGGTGTATTTCGGTTTACTCTAACAATTTTTGCAGGGTTCAGTGAAAGATTACCTCTCGCTCGAAGAGACTTTTTAAGAATTTTAACAGCAATGTCAAGGGGTTAAATGACTCAACAATTTTTTGATTAATTTAGATGAAACAAAGCATATCCGCTGTCTTGAAGCTAATATAGCACTCATCTGATTTGGAAATGAAAATATGAGTGATTTGAGTTCAGTTTCAAATAGTGATTTGAGAAATTAGAATACGAATAATTCGCTCCTATGAACTTGAACAAAATAAATAAATAAATATCCTACATACTCCGATTTAACTAAGTCAAGTGTTAGTATGACTTTATTTTCGGCTTTATTGCAATAAGAAAGTATATATATGTACATATATACAAAACATAAAAAATATGTATATATATGCATTCAAAGCCGGCAAATTTCATATAGGTTTTCCCAAAATGCCATTCGATCATTATTCCAAGGTATACCAGATTCGAATGGTTCCTCCTTCTTTGCAATCGACAAAGATGCACAATTCGGAAAATTTATTTCATTACATTCTTCGATGCCAGCAAATTCATCTGAATAACTGAAGAAAAGGAAACATAACACTAATTCATACACTTATTTTTAGACTCACTCACCCATTTTCGGCAAAAGACTGATATAACCTCACATAGCGTCTAACCAACGCTGCCTCACGAGACTTCTTTAAATAACCATACGATACTCCGCGTGGTCCTTCAAACAGAAACAGCGAATCATCAACGTGTGCTGTGCCAAAATCTTTTAAGCTATTTGTAAATATTTTCGAATATGAATAGGGTCCGCGATAATCAAAATTTATTATTCCTCTAAAATCAGTGCGGTTAGAATCGACATTATAACTTAAAAGCCTGTAAGTTGGGTATACAAAATAGGCGTCTCCCAAAAGCTAAAAAGGAAAAAAATATTTAATTATAATTACTTTCATATGTATGGATATTTCCTATTTATTTACCTCCAAAAAGCCATCCAATGTTTCATCMTTTAATTCGCGTTTACCATCCATATACTCGGTTACCAATGATTCTATCACATCTTCTGTGTCGCAAACAAAAGGTAAGTCCAGCATAATGCTCAATCTTTTGCTAAACTCTTTATTGAACTCTTTCCGCAATTTCTTATTGGTTGTCAATCGAAGTGCCATAGCCAAACCCTCACCTTTGGCAGGTGCATTACCAACGATCCAAGATATATTATTGGCCGTTCCAAACGGTACGTATGGTTCTCTTGGGTTGTTTGTTAAAAATGCACCACGCCAGCACTTATCTTCAACATTCGGACGGAAAATTGCAAGTGGTTGCTCAGGCCAAATTTTAAGATCATCAATAGCTCGCAGCAAGGTTTTCGGTTTGATCGATCGCAACGCGTGAACTAGGCCAGCGGAACTTAGATATTCAGCTTCTCTTACACCAGCAGCTTTAGCCAATTGAACCACTTGGTCTCTAGGATCGTTTAATGGCAAAGCGAATGGTGAGTTTGCGGCGCCACTCATCATAATAGCGTTATTGAATAGACCTGAAAATGTGTTGAGATTACAATGCTTCCAATACTAGGTATCGCCTATATGGCCTCATAAATTACCCTCTTCATTGTTATTCATTAAGTGTAAATGGACTGATGCAGCGCCAGCACTATGACCGAAAATAGTCACTCGTTCGGGATCACCGCCAAAAGCCGAAATGTACTTYTKAACCCATTGTAGTGCTAATTTCTGATCTTTAAGTCCATAATTTCCCGTCATCTGTTCATCGTTAGTAGAWAKGAAACCTGTAGAAAATAACACMATAATGCAAATAATATTGGCATGGATATGTCGAAATATCTTGAAAACATGGTTATTGCTTCAAAAATATTCCAGTCGAACACGAAAATTTGTAGTATTTTAGAAGTGAGCAGATTTCTAAAACTTAACTTTATATCGGATGTTTAATATTACTCATAGTTTTAAAAGGGTATCTCTATAGAGATAA
>NW_017537245.1:1495697-1499934 GCF_001853355.1 Bactrocera latifrons | reverse complement strand
ACGCCTGAAATCTCGATTATCACTTTATCATGCGAGAGTATAAAATGTTCGGTGACACCCGAACTTAGCCCTTCCTTACTTGTTAATCTATAAATTAATATTAAAGCTTTAGTTCATTTTTCAAAATAGATAAATATATTTTTTGATCAAGTTTGGCGCGAAAAAATTTAATTAATATTGCCGAGATGCAGGAGCATAATTTTACATTCACAGGAAGTTAGTGTTTATCTTATAAAAAATCTACTTTGTTAGGTTGCTAACTGTAAGCTAATGACATTTGTTTGAGACGTAAGTAAACACTAGTTGAAAACGAAAATGTTTGTTTAAAATTTTAAGTTTATGCTTTTTTTTATCCAAAGTGGTTATAAGCTTTTCCATGAAGGCACAGAAGATGCAACAAAGGACCCGACCACAGAGGAATATATCTCTGTTGAATCTTCAAGATATTATAAAAGAATCTGTCGGGTCGCTGAAACCTAACTATCGAACAAAGGCTCATTTTACTCAGGGCTGTTKATAGTGAAATATTTTTGTCAAAATAATAATAATAAACATTTTATATAGTACTAGCGGATCAGACTACGCGTTRCTATGGTATACATTTTATACTATTATTCAATCAATAAACTATTCAATACAATGAAAATTTCATTTACGAATAAAGTGAAAAAGTTTTTGTCGGTATAAGAATCCAAGGGATTGTACTTGAGGTTTAATTTTGAATATGTTTATACGAATTAATGTCAATGGAAAAAATAACAAATTTAAGGTTGTTTTTTCAGGTAGGTTAACAGCATCTGTCAATTGTAGTTAAAAATGTTCTTAACCTTGGTTAAGTTTACTAGAGCTTAACTGACAAAAGGCAGCTAACCAAACAATTTTCTTATTTCCCTTAATACTTGGTATTTTACTGAAAATTATAATTACATTTGAAATTTCCTAACCCCAATCACCATAATCATAAACATAAAAAGTTTCGAATACATGCATATATTTAGAAATATATACAGTGAAATTTCCCATAACAGATACTGACGAACCAGCTTTTTTGTTCAGTTATTAGAATTGTCCGCTTAATAGAGCGTCCATTTAATACAGCTTTCACTGTATTTCTTATTTACAAGTTGTTTGGGATATCCTGTCTTCTAATTTGCCTCAAACTGGACACAGTGTGCTAAATTTTGCTAAAATCGGCTCAGCAGTTTAGAAGTCCATCGCGGACAAACACACGTAATTTTTTTTATAGGATAAATTCGAGATTGTCACATGTGAAGTTTTTTTACCCTGGGCAACCAATCACCTAAATGCTAATGGGAAGCAAAAGTATGTGCCATGAAATTAATGTACCATATAATTATTTCTATGATGCATAATTCCCTTCAAAAAGCCATCAATGTTGTCTTTATTCCACTTATGAATATTCGCTCTGTTAAGGACAATGATCGTAGTGAACCCTTAGCTTAAAAGAGTGATGATATGATATGATTCATAAGTGTCGTTTCGGTCATTTATAATATGTCTGTAATTTTTTTCATTGCATTCAGTAATCTGTACAATTTCAAGATACTATAGCCAAACGTTTACAAATTATCCAATTTTATAATCAAAATAGTTGTTCTCCAACTGCAACTTTTCGTCCACATTTTATGTGAATGGTGCGGTAAATAAACAAAACTGTCGATTCTGATGCGAAGAGGATCCATAAATTATTAATGAACAACAATTAAATAGACAGTTCGGTGTGATATCGGTCCGTGGGTGCCATTTTAATGATGTTAAATTCAGAATTTAATTGTATCGATTGTACTTCGCACTAAATAAAAAAGAATACCCTTCCTCCAATTCAGGCACGAAAAAGTAATCAATCATGGCTCTATGGCGTTTCAGTGTAACAATGGGACTCTTTTTGGCATATTCTGAGCAAATTTATTCAAGCAATGAATGGATTTTTAATAGCATCAGAAAGAAGAGATCTCAGCAATCATACAGATTACTTACGCTTTAAAAAAATTTGATTTCGATATTCGGAAAGTAAGTTTGAGTCAAATTTCGTGAAGAAAAACAGTTTTTTTCGAGATAGAAATAAAAACCTAAAACTTGGTTATTTGAATTTTTCACATATATTTTGAGGTTATGTGAAAAAAGTCTATACACACAGGTTATAGATCTTTTCATTACCTACAACAGTATTAATTTAATTTTTTCCACAGTACCAGTACTTTGTGAAATTCAAACACGCCCCTCCCCTTCCTTTTTTCGATCGCAGATCGCCCGTAAATTATTTTTCTGTTAATGATTATTATTTTATTTTTCATTTAGTAATGGGTTTCTTCCTACTATGATTTTTTTAGTCTTCAAAAGATATCTAACCTGATCAATAGAAAGCTAAATATTTAAGCCAATTTGAAAATCAACGCAAATTTAATGCTTTTTGTCATAATTTCTTATCTCCACCAACCTATAAAAACTATAATCTTAATATTATTTAGCTACAGATTATTTCTACAAAGGACTAGTAAATTCTACCTTCACATCCAGAATATGCTTCATAATAATATTTTTACTTTGAGTGGAATTTAGTGGAGCTCCACTTTTGCCCTGGCTAGGACATGCCGCCTAAAGAGTTACAGTCCTAAAAAAATGAATTTTAGAGGTATTTTATTAGACTTGATTGTGGCTTCATTTTATTTCAAAATCAATGGTTTGACTTAACCTCGAAATTAAGAAGCGCATACCGTGCCCTTATGAACTGGAACAAAAAAAAAATATTTTTGTTCTAACTTATCAGATTTAGCACATTCAAGTATGACTGTATTTTCGGCTTTATTGCAATAAATGTGTGTAAGCGTATTCGAAAAAGCAATTTAGCACGAATCATATATTTGGCTCCACAATGCCATTCGTTCAATATTCCAAGAATTGCTAGTTTGGAACGGCTCCTCATCTTTTACGATCGACAAATATTCACAATTCGGAAAATTKAAATCATTACATTCTTCGATGYCAGCAAATTCATCTGAATAACTAAAAAGGAAAAATGACACTAATTCATACACTTATTTTTAGACCTACTCACCCGTTTTCGGCAAAAGACTGATATAACCTCACATAGCGTCTRRCCAACGCTGCCTCACGAGACTTCTTTAAATAACCATACGATACTCCGCGTGGTCCTTCAAACAGAAACAGCGAATCATCAACGTGTGCTGTGCCAAAATCTTTTAAGCTATTTGTAAATATTTTCGAATATGAATAGGGTCCGCGATAATCAAAATTTATTATTCCTCTAAAATCAGTGCGGTTAGAATCGACATTATAACTTAAAAGCCTGTAAGTTGGGTATACAAAATAGGCGTCTCCCAAAAGCTAAAAAGGAAAAAAATATTTAATTATAATTACTTTCATATGTATGGATATTTCCTATTTATTTACCTCCAAAAAGCCATCCAATGTTTCATCCTTTAATTCGCGTTTACCATCCATATACTCGGTTACCAATGATTCTATCACATCTTCTGTGTCGCAAACAAAAGGTAAGTCCAGCATAATGCTCAATCTTTTGCTAAACTCTTTATTGAACTCTTTCCGCAATTTCTTATTGGTTGTCAATCGAAGTGCCATAGCCAAACCCTCACCTTTGGCAGGTGCATTACCAACGATCCAAGATATATTATTGGCCGTTCCAAACGGTACGTATGGTTCTCTTGGGTTGTTTGTTAAAAATGCACCATKCCAGCACTTATCTTCAACATTCGGACGGAAAATTGCAAGTGGTTGCTCAGGCCAAATTTTAAGATCATCAATAGCTCGCAGCAAGGTTTTCGGTTTAATCGATCGCAACGCGTGAACTAGGCCAGCGGAACTTAGATATTCAGCTTCTCTTACACCAGCAGCTTTAGCCAATTGAACCACTTGGTCTCTAGGATCGTTTAATGGCAAAGCGAATGGTGAGTTTGCGGCGCCACTCATCATAATAGCGTTATTGAATAGACCTGCAAATGTGTGAAGATTACAATGCTTCCAATACTAGGTATCGTCTTTATTCTCTTATTAAATTACCCTCTTCATTGTTATTCATTAAGTGTAAATGGACTGATGCAGCGCCAGCACTATGACCGAAAATAGTCACACGGTCGGGGTCACCGCCAAAAGCTGAAATGTACTTTTGAACCCATTGTAGTGCTAATTTCTGATCTTTAAGTCCATAATTTCCCGTCATCTGTTCATCGTTAGTAGA
>NW_017537245.1:1489456-1493671 GCF_001853355.1 Bactrocera latifrons | reverse complement strand
TACTTCCAATTATATTTCCTAGGTTTAAAAATTCGACATTCACATGAAGGTGGTATTTATCTTATGTTAGGTTGCTAACTGTAAGCTAATGACATTTGTTTGAGACGCAAGTAAAGCATGTGGGAATGATTAATTGCTTAGTTGGAGCTGAAGCAAGCTTAAAAATCACGTGTACCGGAAATTTTCAAAATAATATTTTTATAGATGGTCAGATTCATAAGTTAACACAGTATTCCTATAGTGAAATCAACTAGTTTGAAACTATTTTTCAATAAGTATCAGCCTGAAACTTCGACTCACACTGGAATATTCAAACAACGAAGGTCAGGAAGGAACAGAGGATGATATCTCCTTCGAATCTTTAAAATGTTATAGAGGAGTCCGTCGGGTCGCTGAAACTTATCTTTCGAACAAGGGCTCATTTTACTAAAGATTATTGATTGTGAAATATTTTTGTCAAAATAATAATGATAAACATTTTATATACATATGTTAAAATTATTTTATGGCTGGGTGGATAAAGTCGAAATCTCCTCGTGTGGGGTTTCTTTCCCCAGGAAACCAATCACCTAAAAGCTAATGGTAAGGAAAATTACGTTCTATGAAATTAATATACCATATACCTAATAATTAATTGAGATACTGTGATGAAACGGGGTATGCACGTTCCTGAGCAAACAGAAATTACGAGTGGTGAGCGCAATCGGACCATTGCCAGGCCCCTAAAACGTCATTAACCGAAAGCCTCTAAAGTGCTATAACCATGCACGGCCAAGAAGAGTAAGTTATGTACATTTCTCCTAAACCACTAAAGCTACAACAACCAAATTTGCACAAATAAGGTAAAAAGCTCTACCGACAGTGTGAAAAATAATACAATCCCGGCAACCCCGCTCACTTCTCATATAACGGTACTGTTAAAAACTACCGCAATTGAAGAAACAGATATTGACAACATCTGGGACTACAGCACGAACAACATCCGAATTATTGCGTGGAAATTTTGGAGATTCGATTATTTGAAGAAATTGTGAAAATTACATGGCCTCCAAGCTGTGGAGTCGCTGGTCTATAGCAATAAACCAGACTCTGTTCTAGCTTAAGAAGTCAAAATCGAAAGTGATATTACGGCATACGACTTGACTTAGTGAGTTCATCTAATTCGTTCCGGAAAAAGAAGTCTTGGAGGCGATTTGAATGATGTCATATAAAGAAATTAATACTTTTCCTATAGCTAAAAATAGTAACTCTTTAAGAGCCAAGCAAGTCTGAAAATTAAAACAAAATACACGCCAAATTTCCTAATATATTCAGGACTATTCACAGGACTTGTAGTGCCCGAAAACAAACCTATATCATGTATAAAAAACAGAAGGGATAGTTTATCAGCTGACCTCTCCTAAAACTTACTGAGCACGGTTAGGCATATTTCCAGCGTTATTGCATTCCGACATTGAGAGTCGTCAGTGAATTGCATGCTTCGACATAAAATATTTCCTTTTTTGGGCATTTAATGGCCAAGAAATTTACTTTAAAATATGGATTGTTCCGTTGGCTGTATGACATGTAGCGCCATCTTGCTGCAATCAAATGTGATCCATATAGACATTCTCCAATTCAGGCACGAAAAAGTCTTTAATTATGGCGTTCCCCAGTAACAATGGGGCACTTTTTGGTGTTTTCTGACCGAATTTACACAATTAATGAATGGATTTTTAATAATATCAGAAAGAAGAGATCTCAGCAACCATAAAGATTAATTACAATTGAAAAAAATTCGATATTTCCTAATTGAAAATTAGGATTTTTCCGATATCAGGATGTAAGGAGAAATATTAAATTTTTAATATTTAAAAAATGGGTTAAAAGAAAATAAATTTACACCAAATTTCGTGACAGAAAAAAAAAACAATTTATGTTCAAGATAAAAATAAAAAAACGTAAAATTTTGTTATTTGAATTTTTCACATATGTATATTTTGAGGTTATGTGAAAAAAGTCTATACACAAGTTATATATACATCATTTCATTACCTACAACACTGCCGATTAAAATTTTTCCACAGTATCTGAAGTAACGGCGTTAAGCCCTTAAAAATTTAACCACCATGTAATAATAGAAAATCTTAAATTAATTTAGCAAGAGATAAAATTTACAAAAAGAATTAAGCAGCTTTTTGTAAATTTTATCTCTCACTTTTGGTATAATTCAAAACTAAAACGGCTGTGTAAACTGACGTTGAGAATTACCAAAAGCTCTGTCAGGATCGGGAAGGAACTTTCCGACCCGTTCAATACCACACTCTCAACTGCCTTTCATTCGCATTGTTCAATCTACTCTTGGAGACAATAATTCGGAGTGCAGAGCTGAATCGAGAAGGTACTTTCTTTTATACGGTATCATTGGCCGCAAAAACCGCGTTGTTGGTTCTGCTTTCTCCAGAATGGATAAGGAAGCGAATCAAATGGTTATGGTAATGGTCTGGTAATGAACGAGGGCAAGAGGAAATATCTCCTGTCATCAACAAAAAACCAGTCATTGCACTCCCGAATTGGGCGCCATCTCACTATTGACAGTCATAAGTTCCAAGTCGTAGATAATTTCGTCTATCTTGGAAACAGCATCAACAATGTCAGTCTCGAAATTCAACGCAATATACGCCTAAGGAAGCAGACGAAGAGGAAGACCTCCACTCCGTTGGAAAGACTAGGTTGAAAAGAACCTGGCTACATTTGGAAGCTCCAATTGACGCTAAGCAGCGCTCAGCTATAATCGCGTAAGCGGTGTCTATCCCAATAAAGAAGAAAAAGAATTCAGCGAAATGGAGCTCCATATTTATGCTGGCTAGGACATGCCGACTATAAATTTACAGTGCCAAAATAATTAATTTTAATTGTTGAATAAAATATTGAGGCTTCATTTTATTTAAAAATGAAAAGGTAAATGGTTTGACTTGACCTGGCAATTAAAAAACGCATACCGTGGCCTTATGAACTGGAACCAAAAAATATTTTATTCAGATTTACTCCAGTCAAGTATTAATAAGAATGACGTGATTCTTCTTTATTGCATAAATATGTGTATGCGTATTCGAAAAAACAATTTAGCAAGAATCATATATATGGTCCCACAATGCCATTCGTTCAATATTCCAAGAATTGCTAGTTTGGAACGGCTCCTCACCTTTTACGATCGACAAATATTCACAATTCGGAAAATTTAAATCATTACATTCTTCGATGCCAGCAAATTCATCTGAATAACTAAAAAGAAACATGACACTAACTCATACACATATTTTTAGACCTACTCACCCATTTTCGGCAAAAGACTGATATAGCCTCACATAGCGTTTAACCAACGCTGCCTCAGGAGACTGTTTTGCATAACCATTTGATAATMCGACTGGCCCATTRAACAGATACAGCGAATCATCAATGTGTACAGTACCGAAATCTTTTGAGCTATTTGTATAATATGGAGAATATGAATAGGGTCCGCGGTAGTCAAAATTTATTATTCCTCTTAAATCACTGCGACTAGAATTTACATTATATTTTAAAAGTCTGTAAGTTGGATGTATGAAATAGGCGTCTCCTAGAAGCTATACAAGAAAAAAGATTAAATGAAATTACTTTCATATGCATGGATATTTCATACTTATTTACCTCTAAAAAGCCATTCAATGTTTCATTATTCAATTCGCGTTTACCATCCATATACTCGGTTACCAATGAATCTATCACATCTTCTGTGTCACATGTAGCAGGCAAGCTCAGTGTAATGCTTAGTCTCTGGCTAAACTTTTCATTTAATTCTTTCTGCAGATTCTTATTGCTTGCTATTCGAAGTGCTATACCCAAACCCTCACCCTTAGCAGGTGCATTACCAACCATCCACGAAATATCAGTGTTCGTTCCAAACGGTATGAATGGGTCGAATGGATCTTTTGTTAAGAATGCACCAGGCCAAGTGTCATCTTCAATATTCGGGCGGAATACTACAAGTGGCTGCTCAGCCCAAAGTTTAAGATCATCGGCGGCTAGAAGTAAGTCTTCCGGTTTGATTGATCGCAATGCTTGAACTAGGTCAGCRGAACTTAGATTCTCAGCTTCTGTTACACCAGCAGCTTTAGCCAATTGAACGACTTGGTCTCTAGGATCCTTTACTGGCAAAGCGAATGGTGAGTTTCCGACGCCACTCATCATAATAGC
>NW_017537245.1:1484370-1489371 GCF_001853355.1 Bactrocera latifrons | reverse complement strand
AACCCATTGTAGTGCTAATTTCTGATCTTTAAGTCCATAATTTCCCGTCATCTGTTCATCGTTAGTAGATATGAAACCTGTAGAAAATAACACCATAATGCAAATAATATTGGCATTAATAATAAGATTCTTTTGRATATGTCGAAATATCTTGAYATAWTGGCTTAAAAMAWATTCCAGTCGAACACGAAAATGTGTAACATTTTAGAACTGAGCAGATTTCCAAAATTTCGAAGCACTTCACTTTATATAGATGTTTTTTATTACTAATATTTTAAAAAGGGTCTTTCTATTAAGATAAAAGTTKCACAACGGCAGGTTTATAATTTCTGTGTTATACGTATAATATTATACTGAAATATAATATACATACATTATTTTTAAACCGGTTTTCAAAAAAATTGTATCACTTACCAAATGGACCCAAACGATAGGCGGCCACTACTAGAATTACATCACTCGTATCCATAAAATATTGCGGTCCTTCCTTGCTAGGATTTGGTGAGCCGGCGAAAAATCCACCACCGTGAATGAAGAACATTACTGGCAAGTCTCCACCGGCACCGTGCTGCAGCAAAAATAAAAATTTTGTATTTTGTTACCATTGTGGAACATTTTTGTAATTATATATAATATTAAGTACCAAAGGGCGATATATATTCAAGTACAGACAATCCTCTGATCCGCCGATACGTTTTGTAACATTGATATAATCACGTTGTATACAATCAGGTGTAGTATTTATTGCTGATAACGTGCCATTCCATAGTTCAGCTTCTTCAGGATTCTTTAATTGAATTATAAATGTATARTTTATTTATTTATTTAAAAGAGAAATAATTATAAATAATCGTTCCACTTATAGACATAAAGCACTGGCTGCCAGGGCCTTCAGCTTTATAAATGTATAATATTGCTTGTTCGAGGTATAAGTTTCTTACTTACGCTTAATCTCAAATCACCGATGGGCGGTTTAGCGTATGGTATGCCCAAGAAGGCTTCAAATGAATCGCTCTCATTGCCACTAATATATCTGCCGAGGACACAAGATGAACCCGAAATGCATACCCTCGGCGAATTGCCGCATATCGGACCGATGTTCGAGTAACATACCAAACACGTTAATAACAAAGTAATTCCTTTCATTACTGCGAAAATTCGATAKACTCTAGCAACTGGTTGAGAATCGGGCTTTACGCAAAACTTTTATACTAAACCATAAGTAATTYAGCCATAAATTTAAGCGTGAACTTTACTAAACACGTGCCTCTTCGAAAAATGTCGTAGTATTTTTATGATCTTTTCGGCACGATTTCAAATTAATAAGTTGTATTTTGTGCACGCCCTGAAAAGTATTTTCTGCAATTGTTTAAATATTATGAAAATTGTACCAATTGTGTGTATAACTTATAACTAAGCGAGCTAGATATAGGATTATATGTATCTTTATATATAAAAAGTACGTATCACGTTGTTTGTCTGCGATCAAATTTATGTAAACATATTCAAAATTAATCCTCAAGAACAATCCCTTGAATCCTTCTACCGCCAAAAACRTTTTCGCCTTTATTCTTAAATTAAACTTTCACTGTGTTGAATAGTTTATTATATGAATAATAGTATAAAATGTATACCACAGCAACGCGTGGCCGGATCCCCTTGTATGTATATAGAAATGACTAGGATGACAAGCTGAGTTGATACCCCGTTTGAAATCAGTCTTTATTCCGTTTAGCTGTTTGGCTGCAATAAGAAATTCCAAGTGTATTTCCGGTCTTCCTAACGGAATGGAGGTCTTCCTCAGCTACCCCCGGCGTGTACAGCGTCGAATTCTTTCAGAGCTGGATTGTTATYCTCCATTTAGACGACATGGCATAGCTAGAGTAACCCTGTCTCTTAATTCACTGAAGTACAATATGTCAATGTCGTCGTATAACTTAGCTAGTAATCAGTGATTAGCAAGAGATAGATTTCTATATGGCAATTTGATGAATTATTCGAGGAAATATGTAAAAATTATGATTTCTAGGGCCCATTGGGTGCGTCTGTTGGTCATTATATGAGGTTTTACTTCCAAAAAATCATAAACCATGGTAATATTTTTATATGATTGTTTATTAACTGTTAGATAGTATAATTTGGTCAAAAATACTAAGTATATATCCAGAAAAGTTGTTAGAAATTTGCATTAATTAGCTTTCTTTAAAGGTTAGTCACCCTAATGAGCTGCTGGCAAATCTTAATAGCAGTAAGTATTTACCTTCTTCTACTATGAATAGGTACTATTGTACCTATATTCTTGGTATTTTGTTCACTAATAAATTATCTGCAGGCCTTTTTATGCAATATATCAATTCCATACAAAATACTTTTATTAAGCTGAAGCGGCAAAATATGCTCTTTGAAAACGAGTAATTTTTGGTCCAACAAATTTTTTTTTTTTTTTTTTAGAAAAATTAATACATTTTGTTTTAGTTTGAAATTTTCTACAGTAACAGAAGCAAAAAGTAGACAAGTTGAGCCACAGCAAACGACTTGAGCACTATTTGCGTTGTTAGCATATTTTTCAAAATAATTTCGATAAGAAACTTATTAATGTTTTTGGAGTATTGCTCGAACATCGCTCYGATACGCGCTAATTCGCCGAAAGTATGCTTTGCGGGTTTATCTTGTGTGCTCGGCAGATTTATGAGCGGCTATGAGAGCTTTTCATTTGAAGCTTCCTTTGTAAGTAAAAACCGTATGTCTCGACGTACTCTCTATTTGCAATCTATTTAAAGAATCCTGAAGAAACTGAACTATAGAATGGTACGTCAGCAATAAATTGTACGTCTGTTAGTGTACCACGTGATTATATCAGCATTATATTAGCGGTACAGAGGATTGCCTGTACTTGAACATATATTGCCCCTTGGTACGTAACATACAATTATATTCCAAAATGTTTGTTGCTCAATAATTACATAATCTATTTTAATTTTTGGGTACAGCACAGTACCGGTGAAGAATTACCAGTAATGTTTTAGAGTGATGTTCGTAGAATTTTCACGGATTCACTAAGTCCTAGCGATCAAGGACGACAATATTTTAGGGATACGAGTGATGTAATTCTAGCGGTGCCCGCCAATCGTTAGGTCCATTTAGTAGGTTATATTAGATTTGTTGTAGACCGGTTCAAAATCAAAGCAGATTATATTGGCATTTTTGTCTGCATAGAGGCGAGACTAAACATCCAATACAAAGTTAAGTGTTTCGGAATTTTAGATATCTGCTCTATTCTCCTTCTTTATTGACGCAGACACCAAGTGCAGCCAGACCCTTCTCCACCTGATCTCTCCAACGGAGTAGAGGTCATCCTTTTCCTCTGCTTCCCCCGGCGGTTACTGCGTGGAATACTTTCAGAGCTGAAACTTTTTCGTCCATTTGGACGACAAGACCCAACCAGCGTAGCCGCTGTCCTTTAGTTCGCTGAACTACGKCAATGTCGTCGTATAACTTATACAGCTCATGTTCGATATTCGCCGTTGCCAATGCGGAAAAGAACATAAATCTTCCGCAGAGCCTTTCTCTCGAAAACTCGTAACGTCGACCCATCACATGTTGTGATCGGTCGTACCTCTGCGCCATATAGCAGCGCAGGGATTGACTTGTAGAGTTTGGYCTTTGTTCGTCAAGAGAGGACTGAACTTCTCAATTGCCTTCTCGGTCCAAAGTAGCACCTGTTGGCGAGAGTTATTCTGCCTTGAATATCGAGGCTGSCATTGTTTTGATGTTGATACTGGTTCCAAAGTAGACGAAATTATCTACGACTTCAAAGCTATGACTGTCAACAGTAACGCCGRAGTCAAGTCGCGAGTGCGACGACYGTTTGTATGATGACAGGAGATAYTTCTTTTACTTTCACTAGCAGACCCATTTACTCCACCTCCTTATCCAATCTGGAGAAATCAGAACAAATATTGAGGATGTTGAGGCCGATGATATAAATTTGTACGCCAGAAGTTGTATACTCGTATAGAATATTGCAGCAGCAGATTGCAGAAATCACACGATAGGGGGTCGCCTTGTTTGAAACCTCATTTAGTATCGAACGGCTCCGAGAGTTTCTTTCCAATCTTGACGGAACTTTTAGTTCAACGTCAATTTACACAGCTGTATCAGTTTTGTRAGGATACTAAATTCATAGCGGCATAAAAGCAGCTCCTCCTTGTCAAAAGCAGCTTTGAAATCGACAAACAGGTGGTGTGCGTCAATCTTATTTTCACTTGTCTTTTCCAAGATTTGGTGCAGGAGATATGTGATTTTACCAAGTCCATCGTCAGATATTTACCCCGGCTCCTATAAAGAATTCTCATATCAACGCAGGCGGCCCTTTTTTTTAGTTTTTAACAAAGCCGTTAGTGTGGGCGGGGWTGCTTTCTAATTTCAACCATTTTTACAAGAGACAAATTCACTCAGGATAAATCCCTTTAGCACTCCTGCCGATAGCCGATCCAAATTTTATACATCTACATACATATGTAYRTACATATATAAATAAAAATGAATCGCCAAAATGTATCTACATATGTACATACGCTCATAACTTTCATACGACTGAACCAAATTTGATAATTCTTTTTTTAATGTGGCCGTAGAGGTTCAAGGATGGTTTWTACGGCAAGAAAATTTCGAATAATTTCCGGGAAACCCCTAAAAACGGCCCTCTCTTTTTCCCATACAAACGAACGAATGTTTGTTTGTTAGTAACGCTAAGAGAACGGCTACACCAATCTTGATGAAATTTTCAGAGGTTATTCGTTGTGGATCGGGGGTTTAAAAATAAAAGTACCTTATACTTTTCATGAAGAAAATTCGGAAAATTGGATAGTTACATGTAAAAAGTAACTCTTTTCCATACACATATTTTTTTATTTTTGTTTGTTTTGTTTTTCAATATTTCGATTTGTGAATTATTTGAATCGTTCAATTTCGGTCGCTTGCTTTTTTATTCCAGCTATT
>NW_017537245.1:1480941-1483425 GCF_001853355.1 Bactrocera latifrons | reverse complement strand
CATCGTCGAAGAAATAGTTACGCAGAACGGAAGGCAAACCAGTGTATTCTCAGTTAATTCCTTAGGACGAATTTATACAATCCACCCGTAAAATGACRATGGTTTCTACCTTCGRTCAATGTTCGCGATTCAACTTCATTTGAGTCATTGCGAACTGTGACTGTTACGGTGTGCAAGTTTTGGAGAAGTAAGCCAGCGAACAAAAATAACTTTGCCAAAGACATTTTGCATCATCTTCCCTAAAAATTGGAAAAAATTTCGGTTGATACCTCCGGTGGTTTGATATCAATTCCATTCGTCGTTTATCAATTCACGAAAGATGAACTCATCACGAATGTTTATCCGAACATTTTCCAAATTATCGTAACTACGATTCCTTGTGTTGTTGACTTAAACTGGAAGATTCAAAGTCAAATTCCGGGAGACTTGCGCTCATACAAATCAATCGATCGTCTTGACAATAAAAACGACGCCGTGAATTATTGAGTGGAATTCTAAATCTTTGTAGAGGTTTTGTATGCCACCGCATCATTTGCGTCCCAAAGTTGGATCTGTCTTTATTATGTTTCGCAATCTTCATGCACCGAAACTGTGCAATGGAATCCGACTGATTGTGACGCACCTATCGAATACAAGTGGACAGATTGCTTGATTCTACGAATTCTTTTGAGTTCCGTTGATTTGCCGTTTCAGTTCAAACGTATTCCGCTTCAAGTGAAAAGGTGACGATCAACAGGACACAACTTGGTTTGCCAAGTTTGGAAGTGCTATGTTTTTCACACGGTCAGACATGCGTAGCGTGCTCACGAGTTTGAAAACCATCCTTTCCGTACACCGAAACAGAAGCCAAAAAATGTGGTTACATTGAAAAAAAAATATATGATAAATTCAACTTTCTTTTCATTTCAAAAGACATCATTTCACGCAGGACAACGGCTGCGGAGTCAGCTAGTATTTTTTAAATTACAGTTTTTATATAAGTTTCTAGTTTTAGTATTTTTAATCCAGAAATTAATATTAACACTTTAGGAAGAGGATAATATCTCTGTTGCTAATGAAATATTTTTTATCAAAATAATAATAATAAACATTTTATATATGTTCGAATTATTTTATGACTGGATGGATAAAGTCGAGATTGTCATGTGAGGGGTTTCGTTACTCAGGGCAACCAATCATCTAAAAGCTAATGGGAAGCAAAATTATGTTCCCTACTTAATTACAAGTATTATATCCCTCTAAAAATCTTTCAATGTTGTCTTTACTCCACTCACGAATAATCTCTCTGCTTTTGGTATTGTTCAACGTCAGTTTACATTCAGACGTCGCGTCATAAGGGCAGCTCTTGAAATCGAACGAAGAGGTGGTACACTTAAATTCCAATCGTCGAGTATGCTTACTCCCGGCAATATTCTACAAAGAAGCGGATTCATGCTTCTTATCAGTTCTTCGTCCCCGTGTTTGAATAGCACCTTTACAAATTATTCAATTTTATGACCAAAACAATTGTTCTCAAATTTATATAAAATTATAATAGTTGACCAAGTTTCATCTCAGTGATGCGGTAAATAAACAAAACTGTCAATTCTAGTGCGAAGAAAATCTATTAATTATTCATGAGCAACCATTACATTCACCTAAATTGACAGTTTGATGTAGTTTTTGGTGTGGTGGCATCATTGGTCCATACTTTTTCCGGTATAAATTGCTGATAACCAACATTTTATGGCCAGAAATAGAAGAAGTTGATCTTAACAAAATCTGGTTCCAACAACAGTTAGCTACGTGCTCCACAGCTCGTGCAACAACCGTATTATTGAGAGAAAGGTGTGGAGATTCTATTATTTCAAGAAATTGTGAAAACTGAATGGCCTCAGAGCGGTTGTGATTTAATACCATTAGACTACTTATTGCGGAATTATTTGAAGTTATTGGCATATAGTAATAAACCACACTTTCTTTAAGCTTAAGAAGTCTGTATTGAACATGCTTGTAATTCATGACATACGACTTGATTTAGTGAGTTTATCTAATCCGATCCCGAAAATTTAGTCTTGGAGGTGATTTGAATGATGTCATATTAAGAAATTAATTGTATACTCGATACTTCGCATTAAATGAAAACATTTGAATATCCTTAGCAATTAGTGTTTTTTTTTTTTTGGCTTAAAATGTAGAAATGTAATGTTCACCAAAGGCACCTATGTACAAGCTTGAAAATTAATAAAAATACTTGAAGTGCCCGAAAACAAGCCTCCATCGTGTATAAAAAAACAAAAAGGGTAGTATGACTTTATTTTCTACCTTATTGCATATGTATGCGTATGCGTATTCAAAAAAGCAATTTAGCAAGAATCATATATTTGGTCCCACAATGCCATTCGCTTAATATTCCACGAATTGCCAGTTTGGAACGGCTCCTCACCTTTTACGATCGACAAATATTCACAATTCGGAAAATTTAAATCATTACATTCTTCGATG
>NW_017537245.1:1477741-1480480 GCF_001853355.1 Bactrocera latifrons | reverse complement strand
TCGGTTACCAATGAATCTATCACATCTTCTGTGTCACATGTAGCAGGCAAGCTCAGTGTAATGCTTAGTCTCTGGCTAAACTTTTCATTTAATTCTTTCTGCAGATTCYTAYTGCTTGCTAATCGAAGTGCTATAACCAAACCCTCACCCTTGGCAGGTGCATTACCAACGATCCAAGGTGTATCATTGCCTGTTCCAAGCGGTATAAAGGGATATCTTGGGTCATGTTTCAAGAATGCACCAGTCCAGGTGTGATCTTCAATATTCGGGCGAAATACTACTGGTGGTTGCTCAGCCCAAATTTTAAGATCATCGGCGGCTAGTAGTAAATCTTCCGGTTTGATTGATCGCAATGCTTGAACTAGGTCAGCGGAACTTAGATTCTCAGCTTCTGTTACACCAGCAGCTTTAGCCAATTGAACGACCTGGTCTCTAGGATCCTTTACTGGCAAAGCGAATGGTGAGTTTCCGACGCCACTCATCATAATAGCGTTACTGAATAGACCTGAAAATGTGTTGAGATTACAATGCTTCCAATACTAGGTATCGTCTTTATGGCCTCATAAATTACCCTCATCATTGTTATTCATTAAGTGTAAATGGACTGATGCAGCGCCAGCACTATGACCGAAAATAGTCACTCGTTCAGGATCACCGCCAAAAGCCGAAATGTACTTCTTAACCCATTGTAGTGCTAATTTCTGATCTTTAAGTCCATAATTTCCCGTCATCTGCTCATCGTTAGTAGATAGGAAACCTGTTGAATAAAACACAATAATACAAATAATATTGGCATTAATAATAAGATTCTTTTGGATATGTCGAAATATCTTGACATATTGGCTTAAAACAAATTCCAGTCGAACACGAAAATGTGTAACATTTTAGAACTGAGCAGATTTCCAAAATTTCGAAGCACTTCACTTTATATAGATGTTTAATATTACTAATAAATTTAAAAGTGGGTTTCTACAAAGATAAAAGTTTTACTACACATACTACTACATACATATATAAATAAACACACATATGGATTTATATGCAATGTGCATCCAATAAAAATAAAAATGCATGGGGACACAAACATTAAATTGTACACTTGAAAACAACCCCATATCAAGCAGCATAAACAATATGCTGCAATACATACAAACATACACATATATTTAGTTATTAAAGATAGTTTTATGGAATAGTATATACGTAATGAAAATACCAAAATAAAATCGGAATGAATATATTCTCACTCAAAAAAAGATCTTTATTTTTCCACCACCAGCGGTAAGAACTTAAAGATTCTTTTTTGAGGTGAATGTTTGATGATGCAAATCAAACACCGGTTTTCAAAAAAAAAAAAGGCTTTTATAACTTACCAAATGGACCCAAACGATAGGCGNTGTTTAATATTACTAATAAATTTAAAAGTGGGTTTCTACAAAGATAAAAGTTTTACTACACATACTACTACATACATATATAAATAAACACACATATGGATTTATATGCAATGTGCATCCAATAAAAATAAAAATGCATGGGGACACAAACATTAAATTGTACACTTGAAAACAACCCCATATCAAGCAGCATAAACAATATGCTGCAATACATACAAACATACACATATATTTAGTTATTAAAGATAGTTTTATGGAATAGTATATACGTAATGAAAATACCAAAATAAAATCGGAATGAATATATTCTCACTCAAAAAAAGATCTTTATTTTTCCACCACCAGCGGTAAGAACTTAAAGATTCTTTTTTGAGGTGAATGTTTGATGATGCAAATCAAACACCGGTTTTCAAAAAAAAAAAGGCTTTTATAACTTACCAAATGGACCCAAACGATAGGCGGCCACTACTAGAATTACATTACTCRTWTCCATAAAATATTGCGGCCCTACATTGTCGGGACTCGGAGAGCCGGCGAAAAATCCACCACCGTGTATGTAAAACATYACTGGCAATTCTCCACCGGCACCGTGCTGCAGCCAAAAATAAAAATTGGTCATGTAATTACTCGTACTGTGGAACAACAAATCCGGTAATCATATAATTATATTTATATTAGTTACCAACGGGCGATATATATTCAAGTAGAGGCAATCCTCTGATCCGCCGATTCGTTTTGTAACATTGATATAATCACGTTGTATACAATCAGGCGTAGAATTTATTGCTGATAACGTTTCATTCCATAGTTCAGCTTCTTCAGGATTCTATAATTTTATTTATAAATATACAACATTGCTTGTTCAAGGTATATGCTTCATACTTACACTGAATCTCAAATCACCGATGGGTGGTTTGGCGTATGGTATGCCCAAGAAGGCTTCAAATGAATCGCTCTCATTGGCACTAATATATCTGCCGAGGACACAAGATAAACCCGAAATGCATACCTTCGGCGAATTGCCGCATATCGAACCGATGTTCGAGCAACACACCAAACACGTTAACAACAAAGTAATTCCTTTCATTTCTGCGACAATTCGATAAACTCTAGCAATTGGTTTAGAATCGGAGTTTACGCAAAACTTTTATACTAAACCAGAAGTGATTCGCCCATAAATTGAAACGTGCCCAAGCATGTGCCTCTTTGAACATATATCGTTGTGTTTTTACTATCTTTCCGGCAAATTAGCTATCAAATAAATTAGATATATTTTGTACATCAGGGTACATGCCCTAAAAAGTAAAAGAGCAGATCGATGTTTTATAAATTTTTATACTCT
>NW_017537245.1:1465894-1474511 GCF_001853355.1 Bactrocera latifrons | reverse complement strand
CTCTTTGCGGATATGCTGTGTCATTCAGTTCCATCACTAATTTAAACAAATCATTAAAGTTCTTATTGAAGTGAGCTTGTAATTCCGGATCCGTAGATAATCTTAGCGCAATGACCGTGCCTTCACCAATTGACGAGGTATAACCACCAATCCATGGCACAGTTTTAGGCATTTTTGGACTTCCGATTAATTTGAATATATCTTCGGTTAGGAAAGGTTCCGGCCATGATTCTTGTTCAATGGTGGGACGAAAAGTACCAAAAGGGTACACACTCCATACTTTGAGATCAACACCTGCCTTTAACAGGTCCGTTGCTGGCACATTACGTAGAGCGTCAGCTAGTTCACTTGAGGACATTTCGTTAGCATTTTTAATTCCAACAGACTTAGCTAATTGAATGACCTGAGACTTTTGATTGATTTGTCTTAAGAGCGGGCAATTTGCATGGCCGCTCATTAATACAGCATTGCGAAACAAACCTAGAGAGGGTTGTGTTTTTGATTAGTAAAGAGTTATTTAACACATTTAAAAAAAAAAGCTTTAGGCAGTGCAGAATTTTACATTAAATTTGTCGAGCACAGTGGTTTGWGTACGYGACCCTTAWACATAAGTACCTTTTGAAGCCGGGCTTAACATGTGGAAATGCGAAGAAAAACTGCCAGCACTATGGCCAAAAATAGTAACACGCGAAGGATCACCGTTGAAGACAGCAATATATTTTTGTACCCATTTAAGCGCCATGTTCTGGTCCTTAAGTCCAAAATTACCAGTCATATGCTCATCACCGGTACTAAGAAAACCTACAGACATCAATAATTTCACAATTTTCATTATTTATCACATAGATTCCTTTTAAGGAAGCTTGAAAATTTTAGTAAATACCCACCAAATTGACCTAAGCGATATGCGGCTAATACCAATATAACCTCATTAGTTTCCATAAAATATTCAGGACCATTCACTGCGGGACTTGGAGTGCCCGAAAAAAAGCCTCCACCGTGTATGTAGAACAAAATGGGTAGCTTCTCAGTAGACGCTTTCTAAAATTGACAAAAATACAGTGAGGTAAAATAAATGTAGCAAATATTTCTCAACGTCTTTATACTTTAGGGCGATACAAATTCAAGTAAAGGCAGTCCTCTTCACCACTAATCATAGGTATGTGTGGAATTGGGTTATATTGAATGCATTCAGTTCTCGGTTCTTTGACCATAAGTTTGTCCTTCCATGGTTCAACTGGTATAGGGTGCTATTATATAAATAAAATAGGATATTTGCTATTAAACTTTATATTCTCCATATTCTCCCATATTTTCTTACCTTAAATCGCAATTCACCGATCGGTGGTTTAGCAAACGGTATGCCATAAAAGGCCTCATATTGTTGGCTATTCGATACAACCCAATTGATCGATGGGTTGACTTCGGGACCACCGGCTTTCGTAACGGAAAAGTTGAAATWATTTGCARMAAGYACAAAGAGCAGCGYATACATTTTGTTAATCAAYTRTTAAAAYACAGATGAAATGATTGATTCGAGTGATATTTTCATCAGTTTTAGATTTCCGCCAACTTTGAAAGTCGGAAACGGATTGCGAGTGTTCGAAGTACAAAAAAATATTTACACAAATTATTATAATATTACTAGCTGACTCCGCAGGCGTCAGGAAAAGGTTTTAAAAATCATTTATTTTCGACCTCTCTAAATTTTTTTCAATGTAACGCAGCTTGATCCGGTGCGTAAATGTACAGAGAAAATGGTTTTCCAATTCGTGAACACGCCACGTCAGACTTGTGCATGCCAGACTTCGTACTGCGTAATTAAATAGTAGTAAAATCTTGTCAAAAAGATTTGTAATGTGACATTTTTTTGTTCCTACATATTTTATAGTCGGGGCAAAAAATTCTCTTGAACAGATACATCACCGTGGTGATAGGGCGTTGTGAATAAGAAATATAATTAAATAAAACATATATAAGCATTTAAAAATAAATAATAATTTTATTGTTAATCATGTGAATCATAATTATTCACAAAAATCAGTTTTATTTTCATTGTAGTGCTTTGTGATATACGATGTTCTTTGTTTAATTACCTGGCGCATGGACAAACAAATCTGATGGTTTTCCAACACGGAAACAGGCAACATACAATTGACCATGTGAGAAACATGGGTTTTCCAGATTAATACCACAAACACTTAACGATTGTCCCTGGGACTTGTTTATGGTCATTGCAAAAGCAAGCCGAACTGGAAACTGCAGCCGTTTAAAGTCAAATGGCACATCAGTCGGAATCATTGGGATGCGCGGTATGAAAACGTCTTCTCCTTAATACTTTGCTTTTAGGATAGTTGCTTCTATCACGTTGTTTAGTAATTTTTTTTTATCGCTAACCGTGTGCCGTTGCAAAGAATTGGTTGGTTGGATATTTCGCAACATTAAAACTACCGATCCAACCTTTAATTGAAGATTGTGAGGTGGCAAATCCAACGAGTTTAAAAATTCTGGTGGATAGTTCACTACATCATTTTGGTTAGTAGCCGAATCAATTGATTTATATATCCTCRATTCACCTGTAATTTGTTCTTGAATTTTTAAATTTAATTCATTTACATCTATGTTGATTGCAGCTAATATAGCTCGTTCGCTCAACCAATCATGATTTCTGTAATTTAGAGAAACATCTGGAAACACCTTTTGAATAAGTTCATCTTTTGATCGAGTTAACTGACAAAAGCTTTGAGGAAAGTTAATGCAGCCAGTTAACATGTCTATAGAAAATTTTCCATTACCAATGTCAATGAGTTGTTTAGAGAATATGTTTCTAGACTGGTGATTTAACAACTCGACGCGCATATTCTTGCTTAAATTAAGTACTTTGGCATGTTTCCTCGAATTGGAGGACTTTAGACATGCATTGAGTTCATCAGCTGGTGTTGATCGTGAAATCACTGCCAAAATGGTTGTGATTGCTTCGTAGATCCTTTAAGGTTCTGTCTAAAGCCTACAAAGATTTTTTACGTCACGTTCTTGTGCCGCATTATAAGATTTGTAATTAGCTTGGTTTGCAGCAATTCGGGTTCTTCTACCTAAATTGCTTCGTGTAATAGGAGGCATATCTAAAATGCAATAATTAATTATCATAGGTAACTCAACACTGTACAAAACAAGATATAGGTACGACAAAAACAAACACATTAGAGTAGGTGACCGAAAATCCAAAAAAAAAAAAACGCTGACATTGATAGTTTGTTGTTGATTCAACTTTTTTTAATTTGATATGACTTGGAGTCAATACCTTCAAGCCGTACTAACGCTTTTTGGATTTAAAATAGGGATATAATAAAACACTTTTTGTAACGCTGTTTGTGTTTGTCTGATGTAATGACGTGAAAACTGATTCATTTTAAAGTAAGTCAAAAGAAATAATATCGCGAGTTTATTAGCCGATCGCTTTAAAGGCGTAAATCGTACTTACTTGTAAAGTAAAAGGTTTTTAGATTTTTTTTAATTTGAGAACAAAGCGAATAGTTTAAAATAACCAATTGTTTTCTTCGTTGGAATTGTACACATTATAAATCTTTTTTCTTGTGTTATTTTCACACTATTATGAGACTTTATTTATGACACTTAATAATTTTCAAAGAATTTACAATAAAATCAATTGGAAAACAAAACAACAAAATTGAAAAAAAAAAAAATTGTATGGAAAAGTCAGTTAAAAATTTACATTCTCAGTTTTTTTTTTTTTTTTTTACAAACCATCTTCATTGGATTCCCTGCAAAGTGGACATTGGGAAATACCCACATTGTTTGCACAACAGTGAGTACTCTTAATTTAATATGAACTTTATATAATAGCAAAAAGATCAAATGGATTCTACGTTTTAGTTAGATAACGTTTATATGGGAAAAAGAAAAAGGCTGATTTTAGGGGTTTTCCGGCAACTTTTTCTTGCCGTAGAAACCATCCTTGAGCCTCAACGAACATTTTAAAAAAAGAATTAGCAAAATTGGTCCAGGCGTTTTTGAGTTATGCGCTTACCAACACATTTTGCGATTCATTTTTATATATATGTACATAAGATTATAATACAATGTATTGTACAAGGTGTTGGCTCTTTGTTCGAAGATCATTTTCGCACCGATAACACAAATATACCGACACCTAAAACGCAATAACTTCACTTCCAATCGATGAAATGACGATTTGACGAATGAAATTCTCACTGGACAATCGTTAAAGGTAGCAGATTTTAACGCACGAGTCGATATGTAAATGGCGTTTACTTTGGAAAGTAACTTGTAGCTATATATTTTGGGCATGTGCTTTTCAAGACGAAAAAAAGCATATATAATTTAATATTATGGCTAAGAACTTATATTTATTTTAAAGATATAAGTCGTTATTATCTTTTAGAAATGATTTCGGGCACGGCCCTCAAAAGTCCACTAGTGTTCAATCGCACGATCTGGAACACCATGCCACAGGTCCACGTTACGAGGTAATGCGTGCTTCTAAAAATTGGTTGTTTCGCTCGCTGTATGACGTGTAGCGCCATCGTGTTACAACCAAAAGTGGTCCAAATAGATATCCTCCAATTCAGGCACGACAAAGTCTTTAGTCATGGCTCTATGGCGTTCCCCTGTAAAAATTTCGTTATTTGAATTTTATACATTATAATGTGATATTTTTCTACTTAATAAAGAATTTGAATTTGAATATTTGAATTTTATACATATATTTTGAGGATAATTGAAAAAGAAGAAGCGAGAAGAAAGAATACAGCGTATATTTGAATTCGATTGGCATGATTTTGCAGATGCTGAGGAGAGAAGAGGAAGCTAATTTGGAGACAGTCGTTGAGGAATCAATTGATTTCTTAAAGAAGAAGGGAGAAAATGTGGAAATAAATTTAATTGATAAATTAATTGGACGTAATGAGACGAAAATGAGGAAGTTGAAAATGAAGTGTTTATTGATGAGCAAATAATTAAATATAAAGAGCGCAAAAGTCTAAATGAATCGTATACTGATGCCTCAACAAAGCAGCAATGAATAGTTGGTTGCTATATAGAAGACAACTCATTGCATTCAACAATTCAGTCAGCGTCTCCAGCATCAGCTTTAATGAATGCTCAAAAAATAAGGGACACTTATGTTGGATTACCAAAAAACTGTTTTGTTTCATACCACTCACGAAATATATTGAAAATTAATAGAGATAATATAATATATAAAATCAATATTAACCAGTGTTTTAAAAAGGTACCACCACGGCGCAATGTTGCTTATAATCATATGTATATTGTATATAATTATATCATAACGCTAAACCCAGCGGAGATAGAAATATGAAATTGATATCAGTTCATTCATCAAAGCTCAACTAATAACCTTGTTCCCTCTACATATTTTTACCACGGCCACTATTATTCTAACATGAAAGGGTAAGGGGTATGGGTCCCTTAATGCTCTTATGAACTCGCACAAAGAAAATATTCGAATTTTAAACAATTAAACAATTCAGATTTAATACAGTCAATTATAGGTATGACTTTATTTTCTGCTTTATTGCATAAATATGTGTATGCGTATTCGAAAATGCAATTTAGCATGAATCATATACATATGTGGTTCCACACAGCCATTCGTTTAATATCCCAACAATTGCTAGTCTCCTCATCTGTTACGATCGTTCAATTCGGAAAATTTAAATCACTACATTCTCCGCTGACAGCAAATTCATCTGAATAACCGAAAAAAGGAAATATGACACTAGAAATCTGCTCTCTTCTCCTTCTTTATTTTCGCAATTTGGCGCCAGTTCGAGATACCAAATGCAGCCAGACTCTTCTCCACCTGATCTCTCTAACGGGCTGAAGGTCTCCCTCTGATTCTCCCGGTAGGTACTGCGTCAAATACTATACTTTCAGGGCTGGAGCGTTTTCGTCCATTCGGACGACATGACCTAGCCAGTGTATCCGCTGTCCACATCTGGCCAAAACTGTTCAATCCACTTGATACTGATTATGTTGACCCCAGTTCTTATAGTAGACTTTCGACCGAAAATATCGGGTCACTGTGTGAGATAAATTTTGTAATTGGAATGCAGAGAGAGAATCCTTTCCTGATACTAGTATGCCTGTGTCTCAAAAGTGGGTTGAATTGGGCCAATATTTCCCTTAGCCGCCATATACCTAACATAAAGGTTTTCGAAGCTCAGCGAATGTAACGGTCAAAGTGCGAGTTATCTCAATGAAAACTACCGAACAGCGTTTGCTTGTGCCTAAATGGATAAAATTGGGCAAAGGCATGAMCTTTCCCTGATATAACTAATACCAGGATTTTCGAACATTCGGCTAACACTTCATATAATTGGCGATTGTATGTGAAGTACCGCAACGAAGCCTTGGAAACATATTATGTTTGGTATGTGGCATGTTAAGAATATGTAGTATCAGAAAAAATAGTTAAAACCGGTTCAATACTACTCCCAAATCCCATTTACTACTTATAATGATTTCCATTATTCCACCAAGTTTTATGCCGAATATGATGGTCAGGGAATGAGTTATACTATAGTATATATACTACTGCTATTAAATTGAAAGGTGAACTTTATYSATTTCATCTCCTTCAAAGTAATGGCCTTATGCCAACGAATTTTCCAGCCATCATACATAGCACTTGGAAAAATCTTCCGTCGTAATGGCCATCAGAGGCTTCTTCGTTTCAGCTTCTATATCCTAAAATGAGTCAAAACGGTGTCCTCGGAGTGGTCATGTGAATTTGCTGAATAGCCAGAAGTTACACGAAGTTGCAGCACGATATTAGTTATGTGGCGAAATGATCACGAATAAACAATGCATGAGATGGTGCAATATCGCACTTCTTTGTTCAATAAATTCAGACATAGTAAACATCAAAGAATTCACTTTTAGAGCTACAACGACGCTTATCTCAATTACTAACGAATATTTTGACGTGCAATTTAGCATAGATGTCACTAACAGTACTACCAAATTACAGAAGAAAAAAATTTACCGATTCGAAAAAAACTCCTATAAATAAATTAAAAATTCACCTTTCTACTTGATCTCAGTAGATGTATGTATATATGATTTGTTTGGATTCCGATCCTCTGGTTGCACCTCAAGGTATTTCTCTTGCTTTGATTCTTATAAGTTGCAAGAGTACAAAATATTCGGTTGCTCCCGAACTTAGCCCTTCCTTTTTTCCGTCCGTCCGTGCAAGCTGTAACTTGAGTAAAAATTGAGATATCATGATGAAACTTGGTACACGTATTTCTTGGCTCCATGAGAAGGTTACGTTCGAAGATGGGCAAAATCGGCCCACTGCCACRCCCACAAAATGGCGGAAACCGAAAACCTATAAAATGTCATAACTAAGCCGTAAATAAAGATATTCAAATGAAATTTGGCACAAAGGATCGCACTAGGGAGGGGCATATTTGGACGTAATTTTTTTGGAAAAGTGGGCGTGGCCCCGGCCCCTACTAACTTTTTTGTACATATCTCGAAAACTACTATAGCTATGTCAACCAAACCTGTCTCTTATACACATCTTTGCTCAACAAATTTCGAGCAGCTCACAAAACGGCACGTATCTCAAACACTAATGAATATTTTGAAATTTGACATAAATGTGACTGACAGTACTACCAACCTAAAAAAAAAGTAATTCTTCAAATCCTTCGACGCGCGCAGTTTAAATTCAAATGTCACCTWATTTTTTTTTAGGGCACAGATACATATAAATATCAGGATGAGGAGACGACCAAGTTGGAGTTTGCAAATGGGCGTAAACGCACCACTGCCACGCCCACAAAACGCAGTTAAAGCAAAACTTATAAACTGCCTTAACAAAGAACGGAAAATGATAAAGTGGGYGTGTCCTTTAAAGCTAAAACCGAATTCTTATAGSAACTCTTACCGACAGTGTGAAAATGAATGAAGTTGGTTAATAACTACGCAATAAATCAATAAGTAAATATGCCAGAGACATTTAATTTTTTCTCCAAGATGGTATAAGAGAGATTTATGGGAGCTGAGATGAAATTCTTTTCATATTCTTATGTCACGTTGCCAAAGTGGGTAACATCAGACAACAACCACACCTACTTCCCATATAGCACAATTTTAAATTCCACTTGATTCTTTTACTTTCCAGTATACAGACTAAGAAGCAATTAATACATATAATTTGTATTGAAAATTAATAGAGATAATATAATATATAAAATCAATATTAACCAGTGTTTTAAAAAGGTACCACCACGGCGCAATGTTGCTTATAATCATATATTATATATAATTATATCATAACGCTAAACCCAGTGGAGATAGAAATTTGAAATTGATATCAGTTCACTCATCAAAGCTCAACTAATAACCTTATTCCCGCTACATATTTTTAACCACGGCCACTATTATTCTAACATGAAAGGGTAAGGGGTATGGGTCCCTTAATGCTCTTATGAACTCGCACAAAGAAAATATTCGTATTTTAAACAATTAAACAATTCAGATTTAATACAGTCAATTATAAGTATGACTTTATTTTCTGATTTATTGCATAAATATGTGTATG
>NW_017537245.1:1461329-1465099 GCF_001853355.1 Bactrocera latifrons | reverse complement strand
ATTCTTATTGCTTGCTAATCGAAGTGCTATAACCAAACCCTCACCCTTGGCAGGTGCATTACCAACGATCCAAGGTGTATCAGTGTTCGTTCCAAACGGTATGAATGGGTCCAATGGATCTTTTGTTAAGAATGCACCAGGCCAGGTGTCATTTTCAATATTCGGGCGGAATACTACAAGTGGTTGYTCAGCCCACAGCTTAAGATTATCGGCGGCTAGTAGTAAGTCTTCCGGTTTGATCGATCGCAACGCGTGAACTAGGCAAGCGGAACTTAGATTCTCAGCTTCTGTTACACCAGCAGCTTTAGCCAGTTGAACGACTTGGTCTCTAGGATCGTTTAATGGCAAAGCGAAAGGTGCGTTTGCGGCGCCACTAATCATAATAGCTTTGCTGAATAGACCTGAAAAAGTGTCGAGGTAACAGTGCTTCCAATACTAGGTATCGTCTTTATGGCTTTATCAGTTACCCTCTTTATTGTTATTCATTAAGTGTGAATGGACTGATGCAGCGCCAGCGCTATGACCGAAAATAGTCACACGGTCGGGATCACCGCCAAAAGCCGAAATGTACTTCTTAACCCATTGTAGTGCTAATTTCTGATCTTTAAGTCCATAATTTCCCGTCATCTGTTCATCGTTAGTAGAAAGGAAACCTGTAGAAAATAACACAATAATACAAATAATATTGGTATTAATAATAAGATTCTCTTGGATATGTCGAAATATCTTGAATTAATGACTATTGCTTTAAAATTATTTCAGTCGATCACGAAAATTTGTAATATTTTCGGTGTGAGTGGGTTTCTAAAATTTCGAAGCATTTCACGTTTAATATATTATTACTCATTGTTTTAAAAGGGTGTCTCTATAAAGATAATATACGGATATCAGCTTTAAAGTTGCTGAGTTCTACATATAATTTTATAATGAAATATAGCTTATGTTAATCTGGTAAGCAAATAARCCACGCATAGACCAGTTTGGTCCTTTGCGATACCAAATGGAGTTAGCTTGCTAAGTCCAAGAGGAGTAGTCATAATTTAGGATGACTGCGATGGACGCGAATTTTAACAGATTCTGCGGCCTCACTGTCGATACCTCCTCCAGTGCATCACACTGTGGGAACGCCAGATACAGCGTAGTCTTGTGGGACAAGTGCACTAAGATGCTTCATTGTTTCCCTGATACCCTGCTCTAGACATTTCCTGCAGTCTTCTCGATCTGTCAGCCCCATCCTGGGGGCGTGTGTCGACACCAGACAGTGACCAGTTAGTTAGTTAGTTCCCATCATGCTCCATCAGTCTCTTCAAACGARTGCCAATAGGAATCTATCCGATCCACCGTTTGCACATGGCTTTTGCAGTTTTACACCCTGGTAGCAYGTTTMATCGGGTTTTGATTTCATTCACCATATCGACATCGCCGCATGGGCTTCCCAATATTAATCACGTTTTCGGATGTTAGCCGTACATTATTCCTGGCAATCTCGTCCACTATTTCATTGCCCTCGATGCCTTTGTTGCGCGTCTTTCCTAACAGCAATGAACTTCAGTTTGAAATATATTACAGTAGTCCGGCAACCTAAAAGATTGCCTTATGTCTAACTCTGAACAATATGTTCCCATAATAATAATCTGYTTTGATTTTGAACCGGTCTACAACCAAATCTARCATCACTTACCAAATGGACCCAAGCGATAGGCAGTCACTACTAAAATTACATCACTCRTTTCCATAAAATATTGCGGTCCTTCCTCGCTGGGACTTGGTGAGCCRGCGAAAAATCCACCACCGTGTATATAAAACATGACTGGCAATTTTTCAGTATTGTTCTGCAAAAAAAAATTAAAATATATTATGTAATTAGTATGGAACCAAAAAAAAAATAAAATGGAATATTAGGTACCAAGGGTCGATATATATTCAAGTATAAGCAATCCTCTGAACCGCTAATAGAGTCTGTTAATAAGAGATAATTACGTTGCATACAATCAGACATAGGATATAGTGCTGATAAGGTGCCATTCCATAGTTCCACTTCTTGAGGATTCTTTAATTAGATTATAAATATACTGTTGCAATCAAAACATTATTTGCTCGAGACGTATGCTTCTTACTTACACTGAATCTCAAATTACCGATGGGTGGTTTGGCGTATGGTATGCCCAAGAAAGCTTCAAATGAATCGCTCTCATTGCCACTCATATATCTGCCGAGCACACAGGATGAACCGTCTAAGCATACCTTCGGTAAATTGGCGCGTATCGAATCGATATTTGCACAATACACCAACACCGTTAACGACAAACTAATTCCTTTCATTACTGCGGCAGTTCGACAGACTCTAGCAATTGGTTGAGAATCGGACCTTACGCAAATCTTTTATACTAAACCAGAAGTTTAATCATAAATTATTTTGTAGTGTTTTATGATATTTTCGAAACGATTTCAAATACATAAATTAGTTTTATTTTGTAAATTAGGGTGCATGACCTAAAAAGTAATTTCTGAAATTGTTTAGATATTATTAAAATATATATATATATATATATTCGCGCTATCAGGCATGGTGTCGGTTCCCTTTTAGGCAAATGAGGCCAAAAGTACTAAAATTTCATCTGTCAACAAAGACACTTCCACATGTCAGATAAGTCAAGTAGAGTGTTTGGTAAGTAGTGAGATTTTATTAGTAATTAGCGATTAGCCAGAGATAGGCTTGAATATGACAGTTTGAATCACTTATTCGAGGAAATATTTAATAATTAGAGTTTTTAGGCCTCTTTGGATGCGTCTGTTGCTCATTGTATGAGTTTCTTCCATAAAATCCCAATCCATGGTAATATTTTTTATAGGTTTATTTATTAACTGTTAGAGAGCATGATTTACTATGTATATACCCAGAAAATTTTTTACCTAATCATAGAATATGAACTTCCGCTCAGCCACACTCATTCTTCTATTGTATAGAAATTTCCATTAATTAGTTTTCGTTAAAGGTTAGTCACCCTAATGAGCTAATGGCAAATCTTATCAGCAGCCAATATTTATCTTGTTCTACCGTGAATAGGTAAAATTGTACTTAGACTCGTAGTGTATTGTATCAATTTCATACTCGTATACACCTGGCAACACATAGCCATCTTAATGGGGCTGCCATTTTTTTTTTTTAAATCTTGAAAATAAATAAAAAATTRTTTGGGCGCTCAATATAATAAAAATGCATAAATATAACGTTTATACTATAAAAAGTATAAGTGGTGAAGTGGTGAAATAAGCTTTTTGAAAACGAGTGACAAAACAAGTGAGTCGACAATTTTTTTTATATTTTAATTATAACACATCCTTTTAGAAAAATGTATTTATTTGTTTTATTTTGAAATTCAAACGTCTATAGTTAAATAAGCAAAAATAAGACATGTTGAGTCGTAGCAAACACCGACTTGAGCATTATTGTTAGKACATTTCTAAAAGTTATTTTGATAACAATCTTAAACATTTTACTTTTTTATTTATCCATTTTTTATGGCCTCTGGTTTGGTATACAAAATTTGCATAAAGTCAGATTTTTAAACAATTGTTAGAGTTTATCGAATCTTCGCAATAGTGAAAGGAATTACTTTGTATTTGTATGTATTTGGTGTATTGTTAAAATATCGGTCCGATATATGAGTGCCAATGTGAGCGATTCATTTGAGGCCTTCTTGGGCATACCATATGCCAAACCACCCATCGACGATTTGAGATTGAGCATATATCCGTACATACGCCTC
>NW_017537245.1:1459904-1461224 GCF_001853355.1 Bactrocera latifrons | reverse complement strand
GGATCCGTAGATAATCTTAGCGCAATGACCGTGCCTTCACCAATTGACGAGGTATAACCACCAATCCATGGCACAGTTTTAGGCATTTTTGGACTCCGATTAATTTGAATATATCTTCGGTTAGGAAAGGTTCCGGCCATGATCTGTCTCTTATACACATCTAGATGTGTATAAGAGACAGCGATTATTTTGACGTGAAATTTAGCAAGCAATTTAGTGACATCTAACAGTACTATCAAAATACAGAAAAACAAATTTACTGATCCGAAAAAAACGCGAAGTATAAATTAAAAATTTAATCTTTCAATTTGATCAGAGTAGTATATAAAACAAGACGCACTTTATATATCGAGATAAATCTTCGAACGAATAGTACCTTTGGAGTATGCCACTCTATTTCCAGAAATTATAAAAAATCGATTTTTTCCTTCGGAAACCCAGGTAACCCTTTAATAAAGTAATAACAAGCGCAAAAATCAAATCGACAGCCAACAGTTTAAGCTCAGTAAAAATGAAGAGTTACACGATAGCATGACTTGTCTTCATTATTGAAAAATATTTAGTTTAAAAATTTCATAATAAAATATGGTCGAAATAGTGCTTTAACTTCGTCAACTGCGAAGCTTTATTGAAATGCCTACAAATTGAAATCTTGCGTTAATTTTGGGATACCTTGTATCTCTGTCAGACTTCTTACCAACTTGAAGGAACACATTAAAGACATTTTTTCATAGTCTTGAACATAATTGCTAACAGACGTGCGTCTTCAGCTCCTAAACCTTGTTTGTATACACTAGTAATAAAGGAAGGAATTGGTTTCTTACAATACAAAGTAAATTCTTTTGAATGCTCACAATACTTTTCATTTATTTTTTTATTCTTTTTTTCTGACAAATGCGATTTTAACGCACATGTTTTAAATATCAAAAAGAGTTTTATCTAACTATTCCCACGTTTCACATTCCACTTATTTCCAACCCGTAATAATTCCAAATCATTAACAATCGTCAAATAATCACGAATGGCTGCTCCGTCGAGTCGGTCAAATGTGTCGTTCGAACAAGGGCTCATTTTATTGAAGGCTTCGACAGTGCTGAAAATAAAATATTTCTGTCAAAATAATAATAATAAACTTTATAATGCATTTATATACTAGTGCGCTAATGTCAGAAGACGTTAGGAAGATGTTATGTTACGTATGGGGTTTCTTTACTGCAAGCAACGGAACCATATGTACTCACCCCGTTTTAGCATACTCAACATGGAGTGCCACGTAGTTCTTAACCAATTCCCTCTCAGGTGTTGATTTTTCATATCCAT